>NW_025110308.1:93709-114487 GCF_011392965.1 Frieseomelitta varia | reverse complement strand
CATACATTCCATACGAATGCGATATCATACAATATGTCGCAATCACTCGCAACCTTTCATACTAACCACACACTCGTCTGACATGAAAGTTACACAATAGTTGTATAATAATTCGCAGCCGTAACTGCGCATTTTATATCAAAGACACGTTCATCGAACTTTAATGAAATCGCAAGAACGAAACTACTAACACGCTTCAATTTCGTGTTTTGCAAGCGATATAACGCGAAATGAAGCCACGGTTTGTTACTATCATTGCACTAGAGTAGAGTTTCCAACTTTTGTTGTCAGTATGCCAAATCGGTTTCCGAACATTTAAAGGCAAGTAGTTTCGCGCTACCCCCAACGACACAGTTGGGTTCCGAAGAACCACTGGAGCCGGATTACAAAGGACGCTAGACTACAAGAACCTACCTCGTCCTTTCGGACAAGGTTGCAGTCAACCTATTTGACACATTGACAGCCAAAGGTGGAAACTCTTCTCTAGTGCAATGACAGCATCAAAAGTAACTCTACTCTAGTGCAATGACAGTAACTAAAGTAACTCTACTCTAGTGCAATGACATTAACAAAAGTAACTCTACTCTAGTGCAATGACATTAACAAAAGTAACTTTACTGTACTGTAATGACAGTGACAAAAGTAACTCTACTGCATTGCAATGGTAGTAACAATAACAATAACAACGAACGAAAAGAGAGAATGGAGGAGGTGTCCATAATTTCGTCTCAAGTTAATTAAACGTGTCTTTGTACAGATTGCGTTCACAGTGAATTTACAAATACTAGCTATCGTATAATTGATTAAAACTGAACGCACGCAGCTTAAAACTTAGACGCACGCATCCCACGATGTCCGTGCTATATCCCTCGTTGTCCCAGATATTAATTATCTTATAATTAACTAAAACTAAACGCACGCAACTTAAAATTAAACGCACGCAACTTAAAGCTAAGACGCATGCATCCCACGATGTCCCTGCAGGATCCCTCGTCGTCCATCGGTGGCCCGCTGGGGGCCCAATAGTTTACTTATCAACTAATTGTACCTACAGTTCAGTTTAGATCGTGAAATAGAGAATGAACAGAAATTTTCACGATCCAAACTGAACTGTAGATTGCGTAGTTCTTAGCTTGATATCATTTCACAAACATTAAAGTTTATCGTTTTACAATTTAGCTTGATAACGTTTTACAAACTTTAATGTTTGTAAAACGATATCAATTACCGAGACCCACCACGTGGAGGTGACTATGCACGGGTCTCATTATAATGTATTGTAAATCAGTACTATTTCATATATTTCTCGCACAAGTTTCAACTTGTATTGAATTTAAGTCAAGAATTCGTAAAGTAAGGCATAATTGTTTAATCGATATGGTGTCTGTTTAAAATATTGAAGAATTATTCTTGTTTGAATAATAGTAAAGAACTATTCTAATTGATAGTAAAGAACTTATTTTCCAAATCTTAGATTCAAAGAGAAATTCTGATAGCGTATTTCACTATATTCTTAAAGAATGGTAACTAATAAAGTATATCTTATACGGCTACGATATAAGTCATGGAAATTGAACTTGTGTTCTGGTTCAAATAATCATGATCAAGTATTATCCCAACACCAAAGAAACCAAACCATGTAACTTACCAATCGTTGGAGTCGGAATTGTAGATTAAGGTTTGGTTGCAGACATATTGTTTAAAATTTTTCTGCTCGATTCTGGTCGATGTGAACACGACGGAAGTTCAATTGGTAATGAGCCTCTATACCGCTTAAGGTTAATCATATGTTTTTGTCGTCAGTGATCCAGAACAGTTGATAATTTTTTCTAGTTCTAAAATTTGGTCGATGTGCACACGACAGAAGTTTGATTGGTAATGATTCTCCGTACCATTCAAGGTTAATCTAATGTTTCGGTCGTTAGTGACCCGGAACTGTTGATAATTTTTTTTAATATTTCGAAAAACCATTTTTCTATTATACTAATCAATACTTTAGTAATTTTTACATTTCTATCGCAAAGCTACAGTTTCCTGAATATGTTAGAATGTTAAATGTAATAATTTATTAATTTTTTATCGGCGAAAAATTAAATTTACGTTTGCATGATATTAATTTTTAAGTTGTAACTGCATTGATGTATATTAAATAGAAATTTATGCAGAGAAAAATTATGTAGTCAAAAATCGAGTTAAATAGTGATCGTTCAGAGTAATCGCGTAACATATAAAAATTTTCACTCGTTTATTGTTTCAAATTGCAAGAAATATATGTATTATGTTACTACTTTTTCCGTTATTGTAAATAATATAATTTGCTTATTATAAATGAATTGTTCAAATTATGAAATAATGCTCGGAAGTTCAATCACTGATTGAATTGCTATAGCTAAATAGTTAATTTGTTAAATAATATACAAAAATATCACCAACATACATTATTTTACAATTTGAATAATTCATTTGCAACAATTAAATAATTTTATTTCTACAATATTTCTAGACACTATTTTATAATTTTCACAATTTTTACATTACGATTAAACAATTAAATTCATCATTTCATTCAATAAGTCGATGTCATTTCTCTTATGTATATTGTTCAAGATTCTTATAAATTATCAGTTAAATATTTTAAACAACACTTTGAAATATTACAGAAGGGAATTTTTTGTTTAATTGTTGCAAGTAAAGTATTGGAAACATTAGATAATGTTTAAACAATTAGAATATTCAGAAATATTGTTTAAAAACTCACTCCTAAATTTTGATCGATGTGCACACGACGAAAGTTCAATTGGCAATGAGCCTTTGTACCGCTTAAGGTTAATCCAATGTTTCGATCGTCAGTGACACGGAACTGTTGATAATTTTTTTTTAGTACTTCGAAAGTATTTTCTCTATTATGCTAATCAATAGTTTTTAGATTTCTATAGCAAGGTTACCCTTTCATAAATATGTCACAATGTCAAATGTAATAATTTATCAATTTTTCAATCTATAACTGATTAAAACTAAATTTACACTTTCATGATATTGATTTCTGAGTTATAACTGCAGTGATGTATATTAAATAGAAATTTATGTCGAGGATAGTTATGTAGTCAAAAATCAAGTTAAGCAGTGATCGTCGCTTTAGAATAACATATAAACGCGACATATAAAAATTTTCGCTCGTTTATTGTTTCAGACAACAAGAAATATATATATTATGTAACTATCTTTTCCGTTACTGTAAATAAAACAATTTAATTATTATAAAATTATTGAAACTATGAAATAATGCTTGGGAATTCAGTCAGTGATTCAATTGCATAATTAAATAGTTAAAATTGTTAATATAGAAAAATATCATCGAACTGCATTAATTTACAGTTTGAATAATTCATTTGAAACAATTAAATTACTTATACAATATTTCTAGACGTTATTCAATAATTTTTACAATTTTTATATTCCGATTAAACAGTTAAATTAATCAATTTCATTAATTAATTTCATTCAATAAGTCAAAGTCACTTCTCTTAAGTACATTGTTCAAGATTTTTATAAATTATTAGTTAAAAATTTTTAATAGCAACATTAGAAACACTACAGACGAGAATCTATTGTTTAATTGTTACAAATAAATCATTAGAAATATTAGGTAATGTTTAAACAATTAGAATATTCAGAAATATTATTTAATACTCACTCCGAAATTTTGATCGATGTGTACGCGACGGAAGTTTGATTGATAATGAGCCTTTGTATCGCTTAAGGTTAATCCAATGTTTCGATTGTCAGTGACACGGAACTGTTGATAATTTTTTTTTAATACTTTGAAAGTACTTTCTCTATTATACTAATCAATGGTTTTTAGATTTCTAAGGCAAAATTACACTTTTATAAATATTTTTCAATGTCAAATGTAATGATTTATTAATTTTTTTATGTATAACTGGGTAAAACTAAATTTACACTTTCATTTTATTAATTTCTAAGTTATAACAGTATTCATGTATATTAAATAAAAATTTATGAGAAAAGTTATGCAGTCAAAAATCGAGTTAAACAGTGATCGTTGCTCCAGAATAATCGCGCAACATATAAAAAGTTTATTGTTTCAGACAACGAGAAATATATATATATATATATATTATGTAACTATCATTTCCGTTATTGTAAATAAAATAAATTAATTATTATAAATGAATTGTTCAAACTATGAAATAATGCTTGGAAGTTCAATCACTGCTTGAATTGCTGTAAATAAATAGTTAATTTGTTAAATAATATACGAAAATATCATCGACATGCATTATTTTACAATTTGAATAATTCATTTGAAGCAATTAAATTTTTAATAATTAAATTATTTTATTTCTACAATATTTCTAGACACTATTTTATAATTTTTACAATTTTTATATTACGATTAAACAATTAAATTAAGCGCTTCATTCAATAAGTCAACGTCATTTTTCTTAAGTACATTGTTCAGGATTCTTATAAATTATTAGTTAGATATTTTAAATAACACTTAGAAATATTACAGAAGAGAATTTATTGTTTAATTGTTGCAAATAAATTATTGGAAATATTAGATAATGTTTAAACAATTAGAATATTCAGAAATATTATTTAAAAATTCACTTCGAATGTTTAATCGATGTACACACAATGAAGGTTCAACTTAGAATGACCTTTTTCGCTGCTCGACCGTCAGATAAAGGTAAAGTCAGCACAAGGTAGTAGTCTTTGTCAATACTTCCAAAAACACTTTTTCTATTCAGCAATCAGTAATTTTACGGTTTCATAGCCTCCATTATTTCAAGGTAACAAATACTGTAATGTTTATATTTTTTACAAAGTGAAACTACGTTTGCACAGTTAGTTTTTAACTTATAATTATTGTTGAGATATACAAAATGTTAATTTATAAGTCTGTGACATATAATACTAATTTATGTAGAAAATAATTATATTACAAAATTAAATTGATCGTTTTCTTAAGAATAGCTATGCAAATAAGAAATCGTTCACATTTAATTCAATAATTTTCGATGTAGATTTAACATTATCCCACAGACAAATAAAATATTAATAATGAGAAAATTAAGAAAAGTCTCAAATTTTTAATATTTGATTTAGCAATAACAATGTGTTAACAATCCATTCACCGAAACAGAAATTGAACCTCAGAGCAACGATTTGGCAGAATGACGCGTTAATCAAGATGGAGGCAACCGACTTGTAATACTGTCCGACTTTTGCGAAATTCATCGTTCCTAATTTAGGACTAAGAAAAAATGGTACAACATTCTAGGTCATTAGATTCGTATTAAAACCAGCTGTCGAAATGCAAATAAAAAAATGTATGGTCTGATTTTAAAAAAATCAAATTGACCTTGAAATATCCTTCACCATTGTACGAGTAAAAAAATTGTTAATGCTACGTAAGACATCTTTTTATTTTATCTTTTTAATTTAGTCGATAACTTCCAAAACTGTTCGTTTATGATGGCATTCTAATTTTGCTAGACAACCGATACGTTTTTCAACAGAATTTGTTGTTTTGATACTTATTAATAATATATTGCACTGTAGAATGAGATTTTCTAACTATTTCAGCAATAGCTCTTAAAGATTTTCCATCCTTTCTCAGTTTTATAATCAATTCGCGGATTGGAACCGGTATTTCAATTTCTGTACGTTACTATGAATTTTGTACGTACATTCTGCTTGCTAATATAAAACTGAAGGAAGATATGACCTCCATAAATCGTATGACTCGATGTGTCTATTGACAACACTAACTTTCATGATAGTATACTTATTTGTCGCAATTTCTGTTCAATTTGTATTCAAAACTTGAGTACGGCAAAACTGATTGCAGGATTTGCATAAGTATACGTATACTGGTTAATGAAAGCAAACAATTTTAAATAATACATCGAAAATTTTTATATCGAGTATAATTTTTATAATTATACATAGTTAAAAGTCAAATATGGTACTGTACGGAGACGTTTTTAACTGAGTGTACGTATATTCCGATGTGTTTCAGTTCAGTGTTGACTAAATTTCAAAATGTCTCTCACGACGCTTAAATCTATCTATTCTCCTGATCCCCGGAGTTGTAAAAAATTCCGTGGATTATCGATCGGATGAATGATAAATTTACACGATGTCGTGGAACAAAAACGAACGAACGAACGAACGAACGAACGAATTCCGAAGCGGCACGATCCAATAATCGCGGGGACAGAATGCTAATTGCGATTGGCACATTCGTCGGCCTGGACACGCGGGCGAGTAACGTTGTTGCGATCATCCGTGAACAATGGTGCTCAACCGGAGTTTATTTATATGCAGCGCGTCGCGTGGCAGCTCGTAAATCTCGTGTTCGGCGGACGAACGGGTGTCGTTCAATCAGGATGTAGATGCTGTACACAGATCCGATTCCCGGCGGCTGGAAGAAACGGCCGAAATTTCGAAACGTGGAGGGCTCGTGTGCCGTTACGTCTCGCCGCGGCGAGCCTACGCGGCGCATGTTTATTGTCGCATAATGCATAGCATTATGTAAATCGTCGTTTCACCGCTTACACTTGTACACCGTGGAAATAAACCGTGTCGGTGCGTTAGCGTAACAATGGGGCCAACATACGAGTCCGCAAACGGCACCAACATCGGCCGTGAATTGATCAATTCTCGCTCGATACCGAGCCCTATTGGCGTTCGCTGTTCCAGCGAAATTCGCGGTCAAACAGCCGGTTGATTTTCATGGAAATCTGGAACATACTTTTTATACTCTTTACCAGTATTTTTGGAATTACGAGCGATTGTCGAATGATTTAGTTTCAAGTGTCGAAAAGAATCGAGGGGCTGATGTCGAAGTGTTTGTTGAAGAAGTTTGTCCGAGGCGAGGAGATCGTAAAATGGAGGAAAGAAAGAATGTGTGGATATTGCCGCGGGAGATGAGTATCTGAATTAGTTCTGAAACAGCAGTCGTTCGGTCTCTTTACGTTATTTCCCATCGTACTTTTATATTTCCGAATTTCGATGTCGGAACTGATCCGTTATCGTCGTCCCTCTGTCCCTTCCAGAAACAATGCAACGCGATAAAAATTCGTATACGATAGCAAAGGGAAAGTTAGTCGATAAAGTCGAAAGGTTATCGTTCGGGGCCGCGTTTCGATAAATATCGAAAGCGTCGAACTCTGCAAAGCGTCGTGAAATTTCGTCGTGGAAACGGTGAAAACCAAAGACAAAGGTGTTGGCGAATACATTGCGGAAAGAGTTTGCCGACGAGTTGTAACCGGAGTTGCTGCAACTCGTCCAGAACCGGAACAGAATGGCTCGTCTAATTGTTAATTTGCTCGTCGAAACGAAACGCCCGCGACTAATTACGATGGCCAAGTTACATCATAGGAAACGAATCCGTTTGTACGCCGCGGAGACCGAACGTAACAATTAACATGGAAACGGTCGTACGTACGTACATATGTACGTAGATACGTTGTAAACGTGAGAGATCGGCCGCGCTCCAGGTGAAAACAATTAAGCATGAAAACTAAATAGGAGCTGATGCTGCTCCAGGAGAGCGGCAGAAATGAAATAGAAATTAGACTACACAAGTTTATGGCGTTTTAATGAATGTACAGTGTTTGAAATAGAGCCGATAATGATCGCGGTCCAACTTGCTACTCCTGTTACCAGCGAGGCTTCAATTAAAATTCTCTGCAAATAATGGAAAAAAATACAAAAAAAGGGGAGGGGGAAATGAAACAAAAAGAGAGATAAAGGTAACGGATGATCGTCGTCTGTTAATTTATAAAAATTTAATTACTTGTTACCGTGGCGATGCGCTCGTTCGAGAGACGTTTCGGCGATTAATTTGTTATTTCGTTGCGTCAGCTCTGTCGCAAAGTTGCATTGTTTTTTCTGGTGATACTGCACGCTATAATGGAACGCGTTTGTTTTTAATTTCAATTATAAACGCGATTTTCATTGTTCCCCGCAAACGTTTTTTTCTTTGAAAGCTATTTAGCTCGCAAAATATTTTATTTCTGCCGGAGATGCCAATGCTTTACATAATATCCGTTTAATGAAATGAATCGCCATCTTGATCATTCTACGAAATGAAACTTTCACAGCGCATCGTTGATTATAATATTTTAATTTACGTTTTCCTTCTTTACACAAGACAAAGAAAGAAAAAACAGAAATCAATCAAATTCATCTGATCTCTGCGATGTAATAACATCCATTCGTATTGTTTAGGTTAATTCAATTTTCATCTCTAACGAGAGAACCACAGGTCACATCCCGGGGTTTCTCTCGAATATTTTCATTATTCTTCAGCGAACCAGGCTTCTAATTGTTTCTATCGTAATAAAGCACTCGGGAAATTATCATGTAATTATACACGAATATAATCGAGATAATAACGTTGCAAAACATGCGCATAATTAATTTCATCTACGCGGCTGTTGCCCCCGCCACCGATTGTACGCCAACTGGCGCAATATTTCAGAAGGGGTAACGTGTTCGAATTCTGAACGTTATTTCTTTCATCGAGGAAATTCTGTTTGACCCAACCCCCGCGATTATTGATCGAATAATTTTAATAAAGATCGACGGAGGAAAGATGTAATTTTCGAATCGGTTTTGCAACATTTATCGTTTCCCTATAATTCGGCGATCGATTATTAAAAGTTATTACGACGAAACGTCGAGATGTCCGTTTAATTAATTTAGTCAGTGGGTTCGCGGACAGTGAACCGATTAAAATTTCAAAATTCACTCAACATCCTCTGCTCACGTTCGCAATCACAGCCATGATATGCATATATGCGATATTAGAATCGTTAATGGAAAAACGTCTATCGATTAACGCCGAAAACGTAGTTGTCAGTGTCGAGAGAACACTGAAGAATTATCATCTCTGGCCACCGAAATTATCAGTTAACGAACGAATCCGTGTTGTTTCACTGGTGGCACGGTTTGAAAAATCTCTGCCCCTCCAGTCAGTTAAGTCACGTTTTACATAGCTGAAGCAACATTGCGACGCTCCGAATGCCTCGTTTCGACGTGCTGTAACGCCGAACGAACCTGCAGTTCGCACTTAGAGAATGCTTGAAAATTGATGATTTCGACGTGAGGAAAAACACTTCACACGTCGGCATACGTATCTCGTAAATTCTGTTTTTACCAGTGTGAATACTTTGTAAACAAAAATGTTGACACTGACGATATCAATTATAAAACGATTCTTTTTAACGATCCCTTTTCAAGATCATCTGCTAATATTTGCCCGGTGTTTTCCAAGCTTCAATCTCCATGACGCTTGGTGAACGATAATTGAAGTTATTTTCGTTACGCGTCGAGTGTGCGAGAAATGCGTGTTTTGGTCGAAACGAAACAACGAGTATTATGACATTATCGCGAATCACGGCGATTTAATCGTTATTAATGCCATTTGGCGGCCAAATGTTCGCCCCGCCATTTTTTCCCCCCTTTGTTTTCCAACAGCGGCCGTTGAAAAAAGCGGATTACCAGTCGTAAATTCAATTTCGCATAAAGGGATTTATGCGGTTAAACCCGTTTTTATTCATCGCGCGAATTATTTTCTCCGTCTCTTTTCACCTTCTCTCGCTCGTAGCTACGTCTACTTAAGGAATTCAAATTAGTCCGAAATAACAGTTCTCGCGTGCACGTTAATTTCGAAACAAGTTCGGACGGAACTTTCGTACGGGAAATTAAAATCAACGGAGAATGGCACGTTGAAAAATCCCTCTCGCGCTCAGCGCTGTCTTCCTTTTTTTTTCACCAGCCAGCTTAAAAACCAGCGTGCAAACGGAATTTCAGTTCTGCGCAAAGTCCAAGCGAAATAAAAGGAAACCAGGAAAGAAAAAAAGAAAAATAAAGGGGAAAGAAAATAAAATAACAAAGGAAAGAAAAGACGACGAAGAAATCCCCTTTTTCGTCGTGCGTAAATCTGTTGGCGGAGCACGTTCGGTCACGAGTTTCCAATAACGCGTCGACCGGTTTTCCAAAGAGGAGCAGAGCGAACGTTTCCGCGATTTGTCGGTGAATTACTTCGTCAGTAGTCATAAAGGTGGATCGTAGACGAGGCCACTGCCGACCGAGGTCGCTCGGATTTCCCGGCGGGAAAAGAAATTCGCGATGAAACTTGGCGGAAACATCGGGCCTGTGGCGCTCGTTTTAGCATCCCTCGTTTGAGCAGAGCCACGAGCCGGAGCGGGTGGATGGGCGGGGGAGGGTTTGGTAGGTTGATTCCGGTCGTTACATTTCCTCACGTCTGAACAGACGCGGGCGAGAGAGGAGCGTGCAGCAGAAGAATGGCCGAGGGTCGGGTAAAATGACTTTTCATCCCCCAAGGGGGATATCTCCGCTGCCGGAAATATGGATATAGGCAATTAAAATTACGTGACGGCCCGGGTGGCGCGTCGTCGTCGTTACTTCAAAAGCCACTCGACGTCTTCCTTCACCTTGTCCCCGTGAACTTTCCTTCCCTGCTCAAACAAGGCAGGGAGGGTACGACTTCGAGGAATTTCGTCGTTCGAATCTGAAGGGGCAAATATTTGCTGCCGCGAGCAAACGTGAAAATTGTTTAGGGAAAAAGTCTGTCTCGGGCGTGTCTTTGGATCGGAAAGCAATCGTTAAAAGCGGCGACATTATGATTTTCAAAGACCGTGGAATTTTAACGATGGAAAGGCGATCGAGACGATCGACGTTTTACGATTGTCCGAGTTTGTTCAGAACACAGTAGGTAATATCGAGTCTCTGGCGGTAATAACGAGTTGTTCGTTTGCTTGGAATTAATCATCGCTGCACCAACATTGTTGCACCACCGTCTAGTTTGCTTGGATTTAATTGAACCCGGTTTGCTTGACCTTTGTTCTATCGCAGAGTCAATGCTCAGCGTGCGTGAGTTTTTCCTCGAGGAAACAACTTTCTTCCTCCGGTATTCGAAAAGCGTCCGGTCCCTTTTTCGTCTCTCTTTCCCCGTGTCGCGTGATTCGATTGCAAAGTTTTCGTTACGATTAAGGGAAGAATCATCCCCCGTTGCGACGTAGAAGGCATCGACAACAGTTAGAATTGGATTCATCAACTTGCTACTTGAGTACCAAACGTTACAACGCCGAAGGAGAGTAGATAGGATAGGAAAGAAGTGGAACGTGAATATCGATCGGAATGGCTCTGCAGTTTGAACTTATCTCGTCGAACGCAGTGATCAAAATTTGTAGTTTCCTTCGGAACGTTCTAAACGGATGAAGAGCGACCTCTGCGAGGTAACGAAAGCGCAACTATAATCTGTGATATGAAAAGCTAGATCGGTGTTAGTTCCTCTATAGTTTCATTAAAAATTCAGACATCTGGAAATCATCTGCAATTCCCTGCGACGAGCTTCCTCGTACGCGTAACAAGCGTTTCCTTCTCAAGGGAGAATGATAAGATCCCGAGGAAAAGTTCGCGGGCAAACAAAATGTAAAAAGGGTCGAGACGAGAACGGTCGAAGCCGCAGGATCTGCTTATCGCGAATGAGGCTGCGCCCGTTTCGAAGAAGATAGGAAGAGCTTGGTGCCACGAAGGAAGACGGCGAGGCCTCCGAAAAATACTCGCAGGAGATACAACGCGAATCGAAGCACGATTTTCTCGCAGATCGAATTCCACGCTCGCGTGTGCGAGCATCGTCGCCGGGTGCAACCGTCGTCGACTTATCTGCGTGAATTCCTGCTGGATGTTCGAATCGATGTTCCAGTCGGGAGTCTCGAGCGGAATGGTAGCAACTTTAAAGCCCGCGGAGAAGTTTCCACGGATCGGATAGATATGTCTCGTCTCCGGCGAACTATAAGATCGGCACCGGTCTCGAGTATCAAGTCCAGGCTCGAAACTCACTTTCCGGAAAAACTCTCGGTTGGAGAAATGTTTCTCGGTTGGACACGCAAAGAAATCTTCTCGAGCATAAACTGCCTATTATGGTCGGCGCATTCCCGGCCACCTCTCCTTTGAGAATTCGTATTTATCGTCTATTATATAGAGCTCTGATCTTTTTCTTCATTTCGAAACGATCGATACTTTGTTGTTGTCTGGATGTGATGGTTGTCTTGGTGATTCGGTAGTGATCGAAGAAATGAGAAGGAAAAGAATTGTGTGATCATTCAGCGTGATGAGTGAAATAATATAATCGTGTCATTTTATTAACGAAAGGCCTCGATAATTCTTTGTTAGAAAGTTATTAAAGTATATAAATAACAAAGAGCATGTTTCTTTTCGAAATAACTCTTGCCTCTTGTCGAATATCAATAATAATATCAATGATAAACGAGAAACGCAGCGACGGTAGTTGTTCCGACTATTTAGCGATAGAATTGCAGAATGACGAAAGACAATGGGATTGACTGCGTACTTCTCACACATCTCTGCACCACCGTCAGAGTTTCCAGACCGTAATAATGGAGATTGAATGATAACAGTCTCATTCACGAGTCACGTTCGAGACTGATTAATCTCTCACACTCCTCCTATTGTTGCTCCGTCGTCAACAAAATCTTTCCTCTGTAATTTTTTCGCAATGTACGTGAACGATACCGAGATTTTTGTCTCTCATTCGTTGTCGATGCTTCGAAACGAAAGGAACAGAATTAAATTGGCTCGATAACCATTAGCGGTGAATTAGTATGCCACCGGTCTGACCTGACGTTATACTTTAAAGCGGATGTATCGAAGGTTTACGCGTTGCGCGCGACGTTTCCACGCTCCGCGACGTTTTTACTTTCCCTGCGAGCCAGTGCACTAACATTGATGCAACTTTACATCGCCCGCCGTAAAAATAACAGCGGCCACCAGCGGACGTGCCGCAGATTTTGCCGATGTCGGCACCGATAGTAATTTAACTTTAAACGCATTTCCTCCCTTTCTTCGGTCGTTAATCCACGACGATATTTCCATATTTTTCTTCGCTTCCGTTCTCGCTTTTTCGCGGAACAGGAGACTAATGTCGGTCTTTAAACAAACAAACTGTTAGATACTACGGAATAACTAATTCTGGAAACTTTTGTTTTGTAAGTTATTGGTACGAGTGAGATGGATGAATGTATGTATCCGAGAGTTTGAAGAGAAAAGAACAAAGCGGTTACAGAATTCCATATATATTTATATACTCTATAAAAGGAGACAAATTTATTTTCTATCTACAAAACATTAATACCTGCAAAACTACAAGTCTAACACAAACAAACAGCGACGAGTGGCAAAAGTGCTGTTCGCATGGCGACGGAGAATTGGGATTAGATCGTAAACATTTGTAATTCACACGCGCAACTTTTCAACAAGAGATGAAAGAGGTAGATTTTACCGAGACTATCGAGGGTCGTCTCTCACCATCGTCTCGCGCTCCACTTTCGCGAAACTCTGCCGAGCGTCGCGAATTTCCCGCGAAACTTCGCCGATATCTATTCGTAATAACGCGGTATTGTTTTATCGTTTCCATGACGAGCTGCGGTCGGTTAATTTCCCGCAGAGATTGCGCGCGCGAAGTGTTGATCCTCGCGATTCTTTTTTATCGGAGCGAACGACCTTTCGAGGCGCGTCTCGCGTTATGAAAACGTTCTGGCACGGCGGAGACCCCGGAAACGAACAAGAAGCTGCAGCGAAATCAGGCTGCGGTTGGAAATGGGGGAGAAAAATGATCGGCGGAGAGAAAGAGGATACGACGGATACGTCGCTTATAAAGAGAACGGGAGCGGAAGGAGAGTGGGAGACTTTAAGACGGGAAATCGAACGTTTCGCGTTCCGTGACGGGGACCGTTTGCAATTAACTTTATTGCGCAACAAAAAAACAGCTTCATTAAGAGGGAACAATGCAATTAAGGGGTCCCCGAGAGGGATAAACGCGAATCAAGGGATCGGGAGGAGAGAGGGTTTGACGACGAGGTGGCGGCAGGCTTGTCTGAGAAGCATCCGCCGTTTCTCCGCTATCGATCAGCGCCAAGGAAGGGTGAACACCCCTTTGAGGGTCCTTGCACCCTTTAGCCGATGAATATTCCGCATAAACAATCTGATTCGATAGAATTGGGCAACGGCAGCGGAGCTCCGCTTCCTGTGCCTCTCAGAGACTGCGTTTCCTACTCCCAATTTCTTCGGCTCTCCCTTCTTCCTCGCTGCTTTCCCTTCTTCATCTTTTCTTTTCTTTTCTTTTCTTTCCTTCTCTCTGTCTTTCTTCTTCTTTTTCTTCTTCTTCTTCTACCTCTCGCTTCGTTTCCGAGTTTCTACTCGACTCAGCGAGAGGTGGCCTGCATCGAGAATCAGAATCGATGACTCCGGCGACTTCGAGTTTCCGGCGTTGTCCGATCGAAACAATAGCCAAACTCGCTGGATTCTAATCCGGCCATTTGCATAATTCGTCCTCGAGGAGGTTTCTTTGAGAAATTTCTTTACTCCTCTGCGCTTCTTTTCGGAACTCGCAGCTATTTACTTTCAGAGAGCTACATGTTTGAAACAGAAGTTACATTATAAATACATCGCAAATAGTACAGGTGTAGTACTACGTTACGTAGTATAGATTCGATAAACTATTTCGTTACTCGAGACGTCCGCAAATTATTCAATTACGCAATTGTCCGACAGACGAACGACAGAGTCTACAAATTCAACGCTCGAAATCTTTTCGGCATCGTGGGGAGAACGCGGCCGCGCCTCGCATTCCTGGCGAAAGCAGCTTAAACAACGTATTATACCTCGACTATCCCGTTTCACGGTCGGCCGGCCAAAGCTTTTCAATCTCGGCCGGCTTATGACGAATCGGTTGACGGTTCCATCCGGCCACGTTCCGAGAAAAAGAAGCGGAAATAGCACGCTGCGGCTGACCGAACGTTTCAGCGGAACTGCTAATCAAAACGCGGTGGAACGCTCCCGGGTATAAATAGCGGCGAAAAACAAGGGCCAGGAAGGCAAGGAGCGGAAAGAACGGCGAGGAGCAGTGGTCCGTGACCGGCGACGCGATGCGTCGGAACAACGTTTTTCTGGCTATTCGGCGGGGAGTTGAGGGCGATAATGACGAAAAGTTCGTCGTCCAAGACGCGGATAACACGAAGGGCAGAAGCTGAAAGAGAGGGGGGGAGAAATCGACCGGTTACCAACCGGTCTTTCGTTATTTCTTGTCTCTTGTTAACTAGCGAACGAGTATCCAGTTTCGAGGAAACGACTCGTAATTTCTAGAAAATTGTGAAACGATGATGTCGTTTGGGGTGGAGCGTTAGCAATCCTAGTCTCTAAATGCGCTTGTTGATGAGTTAGTTGGAACATTGGCGAGAACTTGGAGCGTTGCGCTACACCTTCGAAGGTTGATCTGCACCTTTTAAAGAAGGCGAGTCGATCTTTTCGTTTGTGCTGCATTGCTTGTTTCGCGACTTCGTTAATATACCATTACTGCGTCTGATAGTTACACGTGTATATACTGTGCTGTTCAAAAATCCAAAGGTTTTGCGTATTGCGGGTGATACAGCTTTTGAAGGAAATTAAAGTAGCTATCGTATTTATAACTATATACAATTATATACAATTGGTGTGAGGATGGAGGAAGGATGTAAAGATTTGGCCGTGGTGGCCCACTGTTGTAGGATTTGGGTTAGGAAAGATTGTGAGTTTCAATGGGGCTGATGGCAGCAACCCTTTACCCCAGACGTTTGTTGTTATAACTACTTGCTAGGACAGTCCATCCTAGCGGTGTTCCGCACTCTGTTTGCTTAACATCGAATATCGTTAGACTTTGACGCTAGGCGCACAGCCACTTGCGGCTTGCACGAGTCGGTGTTCGAAACTAGTACTCGAGGCACTATAGGCCGCTACAAGCTTTTGAATTTCACACGTATTTTGTAACACGTAAATTACCAATACGATGATACAAATTTTTTGCCACCGTAATTTTTAAAAGAGCATAGTGTAATAAATGATAAGCCAACCATAAAAAACGACACCCCAATTTTGAAAACACACGTCTAAAATCTCTACACTGGCAGGACGAAGGAACAGCGATAAAACCGACATGTATCCGTTTCATTTTCCAACGGGTATTCTTTTCTTTTTTTTTTTTTTTTTTTTTTTTTTTCACCGAACACGCCAGGAAAAGAGAATATGTTTCAATCGCGACGCCTTCTGCCAGCGAGCGGATGTATCGATATCGATCGTCCGAGTCGCCTCTGGATCGTTTCTGAAACGTTCTTTCTTCCCGGAGAGAGAACTGGCGGGGAAGCTGAATGGGAAAAGGAGAAAGAGGGGTGTGAGGGGGAGGGGAGACGCGTCGCTTTTGGAAAGGGTGCTCGACGCCCCGAGTTTCACGTTTCGAGACGCGGCAGTGGAAGCTGTCACTGCTCGGCCCGCCGTTGGTTCGTTTTTACAGAGAGCGAATCGAAAAGTCGGCTGCGAGGAGCGAAGTGCACTCTAGTCTTGCGCGATGCAACGTTTACATTCTACGTTTACAGCCTACGCTTGTGACATTTTACGCCCCTGTCACTTTACCCTTACCCTCTGCCGGGTCTACGGGAGAACGTTCGGAAAAAGCAGCGGCTCCGTTGGAACGAATTTCGTTGTTTTACCGTAATGGCGTGTCTGAGTGCAGCCTGACGTAAAACCGTTTGTCGCTGGTCGACACGAGTCGTCCGTGTCTGATTGTGCAAAGTGTTGCAATGATCGTCGAGATGCGTCGTTCGAACGAGACGAACACACTTCAACCATTTTTGGCTGACCCTTTGGTCTGAAAAAGTTGAACAGCGAACGAGACACGTTCAGCAAATTAAAACTGCAATTCGTCTTTCGACGTATCGGTCCGATACATTGTTTACACACGTTAATACTTTATTATCAGTTACTTTAAGCACACTGGATTATCTATGGACTAAATATTTGAAGAGTTGAAGCGTCGAAATTCGACCATTTCGCCGTTCAATATTTTACATTTGAATAATGCAGTGTGTTGTAGAACACCGAATGAAAATAAGTAAGATTCCACGTTAGTAGCTTTCCCCGAATACGAATAACTGTAAAACCGAGCGTCGGCGCACTATTTCTCGCGGTGCACGGAATAAACAGTAATACCCCCGTTCAAGGGGGACTGAATTCCAATCCTTATTGTATCTCGCGATCGCGTAGCGTTCGGCACGGGGATTAATAACGTCGTCGGAAGCAGCGAGTCGTCGGACGTGAGTCGTTTCGCGTTCGTTCGCGTGGCAAGAGGAAAATTAATCCTGACTTTATTCCCCTCTCGGCAGTCGATAGCCGGATCGATTTGCCGTTTGTGTTGCTCGCGGCTGAAAGAAGAACAACGGGACCAGCGGGATGAATATTTTAATCGCGCGACGGCCTCGCGAATGAAGAGCATTTACGCGATAGAGAAAAGAAGAAAACAAACAAAAGAGAAAAGAGAAAACGAATGCGGTGAAATTCAATCGACGCGCTCCATTTTTTGGTAATCGAAACAAGCGCGCGTCGCGCGCGGACGAGCTGACAAACGAGTTCGAGCGAGAAAAGAGAATAAAGAGGAGAAAGGGCGCTGCTTCCTTCGCGTGACGCGAATTCACGAACGGTGTGACTAGAGTCGCGCCTAGCTCGCGACACGCACGGTTAATCGAGAAATCAATTGAACGAGCTACCGTTTCATACGCGATTCAATTCGTGACATCAATAGCCGCGCAACGATATATCGATCGGGCAGGCAGATTCGCCTCGGAAAGGTTCATTTTTGTTCGTGCATCGGCCACCGGCCGGCGTAATTATGTCCGACTGTTCCGCTTTAATTCGTCGCTTTAATTCGACGTTATTAAGGGAACACGTGTGCAGCGTCGCTGCAAGCCGCCGTTGCGAAACGAAGAAGACGAGAAAGCTAAAGGCGGTATCAACAGGCGACGAAGGGAAATTTTTGGAAAAATATTTGCCTCTCGTTTGTTACGAATTATCGTTGGATCAATTTGCAATCGAGCCGACGTCGACGTTACTAAAGTTTATAGAGACCCGGGACGAAAGAGCTTTTGCGCTCTTCGTGGCCCGAGTTTTCCATTTCTACGAGCGTTGTCGATCGTTGCTTTATTACCAATGAAAACGATGAAACTAACCGGAAGAAGAAAGTGCGCTCGACCCGGCAACCTCAAGCCGGACAGATCTTTCTGCTTTCTCTTCGCTCGAAATTTGTAATAGCCCCGTGTCGAATAATTCCTCTTTTCCTCCGTGTATGTAGTTTTATACACACGGCGGTGACTCACGTCTGTTTGCGGAATTCGTTTCGACGGAAAGGGTGCACGCGAGGTTGATAGACGCGAAAGCGTCTCGTGGTTTACAGTTTCACGATCAAGTCGGCGACCCCGATTCGATTCGATTCGATCCGATGTTAAGATACGTTGGGATACGTTGGGCGTGTTCTATCCAATCCCGCCAAGGACCTATGGGACTTGGTACACCATGCTTGGACGCAGAAGAGGAATGAGGGTCGCTGGAAGAAGGGTGCTCGATAGAAAGGGGGGAAACACCCATATAAATCAAGTTACAGTTGCTCCCTTATTGGGATGAGCACTCTAACCGCTGGAAACTAGCTCGATTGTTTTCTTCTCCTGCGCTTTCCGCGTTTCTTACCGCCTTGAATAATATTGGATTTCCATCGATCGACTCGACGAACGAGGGAACGATGAAGAACAACGCAAACGTTTCAGCCTCGACACGCACCGTTCAACGTTAGCCCCGTTAACGAGGCTAATGACAGAACGTCATGCCTTATGTTCGTTATCATCTGATGAACGTTATCGAAGTTGTTAGAAACGTGGAATTTCCCGTCACCTGTTTTTTTTTTTTTTTTTTTTTTTTAGCGTCAGATCTTCGTGAGAAAATGACTGCAGAAGAGAAAAGATGCCAATCGACGAAGAAAGAAACGACAGATTTACCAGCAACAACTCCTTCGTAATATTTTACAACGTAGAGGTTAAGGTTAAGGTTAATGTATCGATGTGCAAAGTTGAAATATCATTGTAACTTTTACAAAGTACGAAAGCAAATTAAAAGCTAGAGGACACTTGACATTTTGGAGAAATGTAAAGTAAAACTCGTTTATTTATAATGTTAAGCTTAGTACTGATGCGCGAAGTTGAAAGTGGGCTGACTACTTACTTACGAGTCTTAACTTGGACAAAGTACTAAACAAGTTCAAAGCTGCAGAATACTTGATTCTTGGAATGATAAAAAATTAACGAACGATGGATTATTTGGAAAATCAGTGTCGTCGGAAATGACAATTATTCGTTAATTATCGCGAGACACGTCAGACACCGCAATGGCCGATCGCGTTACTATCCGACTGTCCCTGAATCCCTTAGTTTTGACGCGGAACAATCATGCTCGATCGTGGAAATCGTTTCACGTGCTGCACGAATGGTATCGCGCACAGTTGAAACTGCGACCGCTGATCCCGCAGTAGCGCGGCGCGGCTCGGCGCTTGCATTATGTAAGCATGACGCAGGATAAACCGAATTGGCAGCGACTGCCAAAGGCCCGTGACTCTCCAGCCGAGATTATACAGCGTGGAAAAAGTCAATGAAGCTATTTCGAAGCGACGTCGGTGCACGACGCGCGTCGTTTAACGATACAGCGCCGCTTTTCATCGTACGCCGATCGATCGTTCGCCGTACGTCCGGGCTTCCTCCCGTTGCACAACGATATTCAAATCGATACCTGCGAGCGTGGCACGAAACGGACGACTTCGTTCTCAAAACACGCTAACTTATTGGAAAAACACTGCTGCCTTTCGGATTCTGCCGGGAAAGTCTTTTCACCGTCAGTTTGAAATCAAATTCGAAGGTTGTTGAATCGACGTACCGATCGGCGTAGTTGGGATTTGTATTCCTTTCAATTTCTTTCGGCGTTTCAGTTTCTTTCTACTCTCGTTCGTTATCCAGGAGTTTCTTCGTGTTGAGATGTACGACTCGCGAGAGTCGTGCACTATGACACATTTACAATTACTCTCTCTCTCTCTCTCTCTCTCTCTCTCTCTCTCTCTCTCTCTCTCTCTCTTTCTCAACGATCGTTAAATTTCCAATAGGTTCCTCGCGTTCTTCGTAACGAGATGTCGTTAAAGCCCGTACCTTGGCTGTAATCGGTAACCATTGACACAAAGAGCAACGGTTGGCCTCGAATCGTGAATAATTTAAATCAGGCACAGTTCGACGCGATAATTAATGCAAAAGGGGATGGCCTGGTGTTTGACGCCTGCTCCCCCAACTGTTATCAAATGCTCGGCATTGTCTCGGCAACTGTTTATTTATCCCGCTCCTTTAACAATGCCGCGTTTCCCCCAACGGAAATCGTTCGAGGGTTGAAATCGGCGTGCCTCGTTGATTACACCCGACTTCCTCTCTCTCTCTCTTTCTCTCTCTTTGTGCCCTGTCATCCCACTCGCTGAGGCTTCGTTTTCATCTACCCCTTTTGTTTGCCTTTTCCTTCTTCTGTCCTTCTCTCTTTCCCACTCTGCACGCGTCCTCCTTCGTGTTTTCCTCTTGTCTCGCGTGTTTCTCTTTACCCATCAACGTGTCTCTCTCTCTCTCTCTCTCTCTCGTTTCCACCCTCTCGCGCTCGATGTCTGGTCCTGCGGGCATGAAACGTCCTTCGCCGGGGATGTTTCATTTCGATTTTCCAAAGTTCCCAGCCAGGTGTCAAACGTTCGTCGATTGGATTGGTCTTTTCACCGTCGCTCATCGTTCTTTTCTTTCTTTTCTTTTTTTTTTTTTTTTTTTC
>NW_025110308.1:82434-93699 GCF_011392965.1 Frieseomelitta varia | reverse complement strand
TTTTTTCTATCTGCTTCTCCTCCCCTTCGAGGAAACTTCGTTCGATTTCTTTCGACGGAAGATTCGACGGCGTTCACCTTCTGGAAACGTTCGACCAACTGGAGGAGACGTTACCGAAAATATCGTCGCGCTTTATACCATTTCATCGAGGAGATAGATCGCGAAAGATTGGAGAGGTGGAGAGATCGGCGCGTTCACGACGATTTTCAATTTACGACGTTTGCGAGGGAAGATCCATTTGTCACGAACGGTCGGCCACTTTGCACAAAGCCGCCGCTTTTCTCTATGATTAAACATTCAACAGTTCGTCGAGTCGACCGCCGGAGCTGTTGTTTTTTCGAAGCTTCCCGTTGCTTCCCGAGCGGGAAGCACAAAGTGCACAAAGCGCACACGCCGGGGATAGCGCCGGGTTGCTCGTTGCAACCTTCTTCCTTCTATCCGTCTCCGTCTCCGTCTCCGTCGCCGTTTCGTCCCCCGATGCCTCTGACTTCTGTGTTTACACGACACAGAGCCAGACTGTCAAATGAACCCGTGAGATTTCCACAATGCAAAGGACTCCCTTGGCAAACGACGAAGGATGGAAAGTGCACCAGGGCAAAAGGGACAGAGGACCTTTTCCATAAACTATTGAAGAAACTATGACGATTATCGGGCACGCGCCTGCTGGAATTCAACCGATCTTTCGAAATGCAAGAAAGAACGGAGATCCCCGAGTTCGTTCTTCTTTTATCATTTCCTTTCATTGCGAGGAATTCACGCGGCAGTGGGTACTTGGTGTGGAACGTGCACATCTCGGGCCACCTCGGTGTTTCGCAGTTGATTTAAAATCCTATTATTTCGTAAAGTTTCGCGCTTTGTTTCGGCGCAACGTCTCAACTGGGACTGACGGGGTGAGCCGTAGTTTCAAAACGAACTGGCTAGCAGCTGTTACATCACGGAAGAGTTCGCATTGGGAAAGTTGCACGTAGCGCGCGAATTCTCATGCAGGAAATTGACAAATACGCGGACGAGAAGGAGAGAGAGAGAGAGAGAGAGAGAGAGCACGCAGCCTCACTCTGCTTCGTTTCATTTTTATTTCAACCAGACGCATCACGTGAATTTGTCTCGCTTCTCCGGAGGCGTTCTCGCCGTTCCAAATATTATCGCCGAAATATCTCCGGGGTCGTCTTTGAAATTCGTGTCGCGTACTTTTCTCTCGTCCCGCGCTCGCGAGGTAAGTCTGCATTGAAGTGAAACGACGCTCGAAACGTTCGTCTTCCATTTCTTCCCTCTCACTTTTCTTCCTTTTTCTTGTTTTTTTTTTTTTTTTTAAATCGACGAGAAAACCTTTAATCTCCCGTTCGTCCGACAAAAGCCACGTTTAATACGAAAAATCCGTAAACCGTGGGTTACTTACTCTCCAAAAGCGCAGAGACGAACAATTACATGGGAACGAACAGCTGAAACCTGCAAGAAGAAGGAAACGTTCCATGCAGGAAGTCCGTGAAATCGTCGGACAAATGTTAACGAAGGACCGTGAGATCGAGATACCGTGTCCGAACAAAACGGAGCGAAGGCAGGAAGGACGAAACGAAAGGGGCGAGGCAAGAAAACGTTGCAACCAAGTTTTCCAATCTTACAACTCCGGACGGAGCTGAACTCACGGAGTCCAGGCACGCAACAGAGTACGCTACATAACGGACAGAGCCTATTCTATTTCCTATCTTATATCCTTGGTACACATATATATGTATTTCGTACACACACACACACACATATATATATTTCGCGATGGCCGATGGCGTAGCAGGGCCGAACATCCCATTCAAAGTTGCTAAAACGCTCAGAGAGAAAGTTTCTCGTCGCCCATCCAACGTCCTCGTTCGGACATTTTCGACCGGCCATCATTTTTTAGGCATTCCATGGGAATATCTTATCGCAACGGATGGTTTTCTACGATTATTACTGTCGTCGTTTCATCCGTCGGCTAACACCTTATTTTCTGAACGTCGTAAGCAACCACGTTTACGTATGTACGAGATATCGTTGTGTATGGACAAGTAGTCTAGGGTTATTCACCGCGGCAGCTTGTAAAGTAGTAGACACCGATGTTTGTCGGTCACTCGATTTTAGCTTTCGACGATCAACGGTTTACCGCGGGGCATCTAATATTAGCATTCGTTTCAATCTATATTCCGCGGGGATAGAAAAACAACTGAGACAGTTTTAAATTTAATCCAATTTGTTCTGCCCGATCAATGGATTTAATTGCTCCAGTTGAGGATAAAAATATTCTCCGTGTATCCTCTTTTTTTAAGGTTCTGCGATATCGAGGAAATACAACATCGAGCGGCCCCAATTTCATCTCTCCCGGTAATCCCCAGATTTTGATACCATTACATCTCTTACAAAACAATCCCTCGGAATCGTTCAAACACCATAGACACTTTAACTCGGCAAGTTTCCTCGGATAGCAGAAGCTGCCGCTCTCTCTCCCTTCCCTCTGAAACTTTCGAACGGGAAACTTGACCGTTTTCCAACGAGATCTTCTGTTTCTTCGGAATCGTTCTTCCCTAGTTTTCTTTTGCTCTCGCCGATGCGAAACATCGCGAGAGGAGCGGAGCGTCCGAATGTCGGAGAGAAATCGAAGGAACGTTAATCCACGCGTGAAACTCCCGCCGAACGAAGTCACGGGGAAAAAAAGCATTTTTGCTCGGGTTGCTGTTTCCCTTTTTTTTTCCCCTCTACTTTTTTTCTCGCGACGCTTTGAATCGCGTCAGTGTCACGCTGAAAGGCTGACTGGCGACGCGTCTCTTCAGGGAATCCTCGAACGTATCGCGCGGTTCGTTCCGCGTTTCTCTGACGAGCCGCGCAGCACGGCTCGTTCAATGGAATTTCTGCTCGTGGGCTTCCTCGTTCGAGTCTCTCGCGTCCCGTCTCTCTACGCTGCGGCTCAGCCTGCTTCAGTCTGCCTCAGTCTGCCTCAGTCTGCTTCAGCAATTACGCGGCGTTCTCGTTTATCCGCCGCGATCCGCACTGTGCGTTCGACACCCCTCTCTCGTCGAACATGCTACCCGGCTGTAGTTATTATCGCTGAAAGGTACGCGAAGACGTCGAAACCAAGGAAGATCGTTGAAGCAGACGCTTGTGTGTTTTCGTACCGGGCGAGCAGAAATTCGGTCTCTAATAAGGCAGACTCGAAAGAACCTAACGCGCACGTTAACGATAGAAGCGTACGGGGTGTCTTATTCGTCGAGATTTTCTCGATGATCCCGTTGAAAGAAATTTAATCATTATCTGTATTTCAATCCTCGAACTATATTCGAAATTTGTTACAACAGGGACTTCGTTTCTCGGAAGCGTGGCTATCGTGGATGTAAATGAGAAAAATATATTGCATTTATTAGAAGATATCAAAGAAGACTGGATTTGAACGGAAGATTAAAGTATTTACTACTAATCGAAAATGTTGTTTTTACGTACGACACAATTTGTCCTCCTCCGCTCAGAGAAATTCAACGTGAAACGTCTGAGAAAGTGGCACAAATTCAAATGCAAAGATTTTGTTTTTCCACTTGACGCACGTTCAAACGCTAAGTGTTTGTTATATTTCACCGATTCAAGGGAATTTATACTCGCCGCCGAATAAAGTCGCTGTTCCTTCAGCTCGTTCATTCTTCTTCACCTCCTTGTGAAACGATGCTTTTCTCTCCCGCGTTTCTGTCGGGTCGCCTCCTCGTTGATTCGATCCTGCTCGCGATCGTTGCCTCTCTCTTTCTCTTTCTCATGTCGTCTCTCTTCCCCCCCCCCTCTCTCTCTCACCCTCCCCGTTCCTTCCTCGAAAGCTCCACCTACCAGGATCACCGTGGCAGGTCGTGGCAGTTACGTTGCTTGGCACCAAACTGCATCAGCAAGCGAACGGGCCTGGAGAATTGGTGGAGGGAAGTCAGATAAGAGAATCGCCACTTACCGAAAGAAAAATGCACCCACCTGATTAAGGAGATCGCGCAAGAACGAGCCCGGAGTGCTTCTTTCCCTTCAACCAGTCAAAGATATCGCCGAGCCAGCCCGTCCGTAACTCGCTGTCGCTCAGTTCTCTCGGATCCTCGCAATTTCAGTTTCTCTAGCTTTGATTCGTATCAGCGGAAACAAAGTAACTGCTCGTGTCATTCCACTGTGGACTCCTGCGCGTTCAATGGAACATTTAAATGCGCAGAAATGTACAAAGCAACGATTATCCACAGTCTCTACGCGTGTTGCAAATTCGATAAATTGGTATTTTGTTAAGCGAGTTACTCTTCAGGCGTAGCACACGTCAAAGAGCAACGAATAATTGCCCTTCTGCCTGCATTTCGGCGTTGAAACGTTACGTTGACTCGAAACTCGTCCATCCGTCAAGTGGACGAAATCGATCAGGATTTGAGCCGGGAATTTCCGAGGATCGCGATAAGATTGCGGAAATGAGGCATTGGCTGTCTTTCAGTGGCCGGCGCTCCCTGCGTCTTGCCTCTCTAACTGTTTCCTTCCGTTGTCCAGAAATAAAATCCGGGTCGAGGTAACAGGGGAACGTGGCCGAGTAATGGGACAGATAGCATAGAGAGATTCGCGAAGTTGGCCCATCCCGACCGGTCACGAGTTTCTTTTATCGGCACGGCAGACAGCGGAATGTTCATTGTCTTTGGATAGATGCGCTCCGCCCTTTAATTCTCTGCGTATCTCTCTCTCTCTTTCTCTCTCTCTCTCTCTCTCATTCTTCTCTCATTCCTCTCCACACCGTTGTTCGTCGTTGAGCAGAATTAACTGACACGGGACCGAGTAACTTCAGGGATGAATCAAGCGCGTGAGCAGCATAAATTAACTGACAGGGATCGCGGGCAACGAGTTTAACTATTTCCAAACACTTTTTGCCGCACGGTGTTACGTGGAGTATTCGTGTGGTCGTCCGTGACCGCGTCCCTGTCTTCTTGACACCGTAGCCGGAAAGTAGAAGAATGAGTCGACGGTGCCTCTGCGATGCAAATTAGACGTGTCGTCTTGCTCTCGTCTCGTGAGATCAGCTGTGAATGTACCACTTAATTTCTCTGTCTTTTAACAGGCGTGTAGTCGGCGAAATTTCTCTTCGATTGTTCGTAAAATTAATCTCGAGAACTTTTTCTCTATCGACTGTCACTTCTCGCGTTTAATGTCGTGTTATTCAGAGTAATTTAAGTATCTGTGAGATTCGACGGTCTCCAATGGAACGCGAGTTATTCGATCGGAAGTAAGAACAACACCTTCTTCCGATACGAAAACTTTCGCCACAGAGATCAAATGGCACGCGGCTAAAAGGACGCCTCGCAATGAAATGAGCAATGAACGCGGAACAATCAGAAATAGGGCGGGGGAGGGGGTTGTAGCTATCGCTGATCAAAGCTCGAACGGGTCGTCAAAGGACGGTTTCGCGGCTCGGTGTGTCTCTTCGACGGAACTTCCTTTCTTGCGCCACAAACGGGAAAATAAGCGCCAAGAATCGGTGATTGAGCCACGAATCCGAGTCGGATCAAAAGCGAACCAGCGATTTTTCTCCGTTGGAAAAGGAGCCGGTGTAATTACATCGAGCGAAAGAGGGGGAGAACCGTTTCGAGACTGTTGACAGTTTCTCTCTCACGGAGAGAACGGTACCTTGAAAATATCGAGACGATCGTTACTTTCGATGCGCGACGCCGGTCTCGAAAGGGAGCGAATAATTCCTCGTTATTATCTAGGAGGGAGAGAAAGAGAGAGAGAGAGAGAGAGAGAAAACAGAAGAAAGAAAAGAAAGAAATCACGGATGGATACGGCCGTTTCGAATCGAAGTTTCGAAACAAATAACGCGAAGTTGGCGAACGATTTACAGGCCGTTTGAGAATTTATGAAGCTCGTAAGGCGGCCCGATGAATTTCATGAAGGAGAACACGGCTACTTCGGTGCGGCGCGGCGCTAGTGAAATTCCTCGCGAAGCATACTCAATCTCCAATTCATTTCGCTGCAAGTTCATCCAGCTGGCAGAGTTTCAGATCCGCAGATCAAATACGGTCAGGTTTCTCCTGATCTATATTTTCGATGGCCGCGTGCCTTGCCGCGATATTACCGAGCCATCGTTGCCCACGTTCCTTCGTCATTATTTCCGACATGCGCCTTCCTCCTCCTTCGCCTCGTTGTTAGCTGATTTTCTCATCTCCGTTCCTTCCTCGACCTTCTTTTGTATTTCGTTTCGTTGGAAAATTTCTCTCCGACGTTCGCGTTCCTTGCCACCGCGGTGATGGACGATCGTAGCTGAACTTTGGCAGGAGCCTGGCGGTACCAGTGTACCTAGTACCTACTATCGATATCGCGTCGGATGAACGTTGAAAATTCATGGGGGAAAGAAAAAAGACGAAGGTCCGCCCGCTTCTAGGAACGTCTGTCTGAGCTGCGGTTATTCAATTTCAGGGTTTCGCAACTATTCCAAATGCGGGGTCAACGCGTGCAAGCCTGTTAAGCATAGTTTCATTATGCGCGCGCGTCAGTCCATTTATTGCCGAACAATGCCGGATACGGAGGGGGAGAAACTTTTATCGAAGTATGCTTCGAAAGCATTCTAATTCCGGTCGGGTATGTACGATCGCTCGAGGATATTTCGAATTGACTATCAGAATCAACTATTGTGCCGCGATCACGATGAAATTTTGTGAACGTTTGCACGTGAAAGGCTTTCTAATCTAAATGCTACGCACGTCTACAGCGTGTTCCAAAATCGTGCAAATTTTTACCAATGAAAAGTTCGACGTTGTTTCAGAATTTTCTTTTTTTCTTTAAAAATTCAAAAATCGAATATCATTCATTCATTCGTTTTTTTTTTTTTTTTTTTTTTGTTTTTAGTGAAGCGTATACTCCGACGATACAACAGAAAGAAACGGACGTACAACAACGATCCTGTGACATTCGATACACGTGTTGGAGAATCCACGCTTCTCTACCTCGGTGAGTCCAATCTCTATTAAAACAAGTCGCTTCGTTGCTTCGGCGCTCGACACTTCTAAAAAGCCCTCCACAAACTCAATTACATCCCCCGTCATACAGTAATCCAAAGACAAAACAGAACCACGAAGTTTCCTCTTGTTCCCAAGGATTTTGTTCCCATCAGCCTTACCGAACGTCGCTATCGTACCCGATATCGTGCCTGTCCTCCCGCACCCGAGTTAGACATTTATTTTGCAGCAGCCATTAGCTCGATATTGTTAAGGATCGTTTCTTCGTCTTGGTTGCCGAAGAAACAAAACCGTTGCATTATTCAACCGCTCTGGTTCCTCTCGATTTCCCCTTCTTTCTTTCGCCTGACCAAGCGAAATCCGCCGTTCATTGCAAACACACATTTTTACGAGAAACTTTCCGCCGTAAATTGAGGATTAACAATCGCGTTTCGAGCGAGACTCTCGAAATGATCGAAGAAACTCGGCAACGAAAGAGGCGTACAACAAACACACACACACACACACATACACATAGAGAAAGAGAGAGAGAGAGAGAAAGAGAGAGACTGTAGAACGCCGCAATAACGTGGAACTTGGAACGCGCAATAAGTTCGGCGATTGCGTCGATTCGGCTCGGGGGCCGCAAGAGGAAATTAAAACTTGTGCAATTCGGCAGGATCCCTGGCCAGTTCTGGCTAGGTTTATCAGCCGCGGTCTCCGCTGTTTCCGGATGAAACAAAGGCTCGAGGCGAGAGATAGCTCGGTGGTGGCTGGAGAGAGAAGGTGGCCGCGCGAGCCAACGACGGAACGACAAAGGCAACGAACAGGGAATAAACAGGCTGAACGTGCACGCCGGGGGTGAAAAAGAGCAACCGACCGGTCTGGAAGCGAGACAGAGACCCGGCGAAGAGACATGTAAACGTGCATACGGCGAAAGAGAAAGAGAAAGAGAAAGAGAAAGAGAAAGAGAAAGAGAAAGAGAGAGAGAGACAGTTTACTCTAGCCGGGGCAAATAATAAGCGAGGTGGGAAGTGGAGGCCTAGCCAAGCCGAACGAGTATTCTCCGGGGTAATTTTAATTCTCGACCAGACTGCCAGCGGCTGTATTCATATCGCCGGCATTGCTCTCGCCACGAGCCGGAGTTTTGATCATCGCGGCACAGTCGTCGATGAACGAACGAAAAAAAAAAAAATATACGGGGGAGGCCACGATCCCGGCCACGCTCCCCGGAGGATGGTTCATTAGCGTGCCTGTTTACAAAACTTCGGACGACGCGCCTTGGCTACGCTCGATTTGTCAATTTAACGACCTGATTTTTCAAGCTCGTACTTCTCCCTTCTCGCTTTTTATTCCGTGGATTTCCACGCTGGCGTCGAGGAATAGAGAGAGAATGTCTCTGCTGTCACGCACAAAAAAAAAAAGAAAACTACGCGAAGGTGGGATTTTTTGGAAAGAATCAGGATACACGAGTGCATGTACCATTGAATGCAAAAAAAGGATGGTCACAGTACTCTGTAAGAGCATTCTGTACTGACACGTAATTCGAATTGTACTAATGAAACTGTTACGAAGAAATGTTCAATCTTTTAATATTACAAACAGTCTCGCGATAATCTCGCTACTTTTCGCTACGAGAAATATTTCAAATGTACAATTGACTTTTACCATCGTCACCTTTCTTGCATTTAAACAGAGTGCTTGTGACCGATACAATGGAGAATTACGTTTCCATCTCTCTGTACTTCGTGATTTGCAAATCGCTTGCGTAACATTTTCTTTGACTCCAGATGAATTCTTACTGGATCCACTGCGAAACGAAAGTATCTCTGTGTCTTTCGTTTGAAACAAACCCCTAAAATCACGACTCGAAAGGATCGAACTATGTCTCAATTTCTTCGAGGGAGAAAGAATTCCACGAGAGACCGCAAGCATTCGGTGCATGAAGAAACGCAGGAGGACGAGACGGAACGGGGAGTGGGAAGAGATCGCGAAAGGGAGGAAGAAGGGGCCAAAGAGAACGAACAAGCGAAGAGAGAAAGATAGACAGAGAAAGAGAGAGAGAGTGAAAGAGAGAGAGAGAGAGACGAACGAATTGTTGCAATTGGCGGAGGAGCGAGAGATCGCGCGAATGTTTTACGCCGTTGCCGCGTAAAAAAGAGTCGGTCGGTTGGGCGACTCGTAATCCGTGAGAACCGCAAGACGGCGTGGTAAAACGAGAAATTTTCGTTGTCCTGCCGTACGGCTGGACGTAACCGTACTTACGCGGATATGAATTAGGATAGGACAGAGTCCGCACAAAAGCGGAGGCGCTTGCGCTAAAAGCGACTAACAGAGAGGGGTGGCGGCCCCCCCCCCTCTCCCCCCGACGGCGGTGGCGGAGGTTGTCGAAAGAGGGGTAGAAGCTCCGCTGTGCAAGGCCAAACGGCGAGGGAGGGGATGTTGGAAGCTTCTGCGGGAAACGGAGAATCTGCGAGAGTCAGTGCAATTCGCGACGCGACGCCCTTCGTCCTCACGGTCCGCGCTTAAGGGTGGATCGAGGGCGCACGAGTGACGCTGCTCGAACTGAACACCGAGCATCCGGGCCGCCGATGTTCACGTGTCGGTGATTTCCGGCTACGTTTCTGCAGCTCGTGCGAGTGTGCGACAATTCGAAAAATAGAGTAGAGGGAAGGAACAAAAGGAACCGGAAACTCCGTTTGTTCACGTGCGAAGATCGCGTCGGCAGTGAGATATCGCGAAGGAAATCGTGGCTAATATCGTGTCAATGTAAATTCTTCTACGTGTCTCTCGCTGATTTTTCTGGAGTACTCGTGAAGTAAATCGTGGCAAGAGTACGATCTTGATTGACACGAGCGTTAGTAAGTCGATGTTTCACCGGCGTTTCACGTTCGCGAGGAAAAATGTGGCAAATCGTGCGTGTTCGATAGAAATCGTGCGCGGGATAACAGGGAAGATAAACGTTCTCAGGCCAACCACGTTGATTTTCGGCTCGCGCCGATCCGTCTGTCTGCTCATGGATCGCTCGAAAAGCGCAAGCCGACGATCGTTTTTAGTTTTTCATAACCGCGTGAACCTTTGAACGGCGTGCTACCGCGTCTCTGGCTCTGCCAGTGGATGTTGGGAAAATTGAAAATTATGCAAACATAATTTTCATCGTGGCGCTCGGTTGCATCCACGCTCGCGCCAGAGGCGTACATCCCGTGTGCGCGTCGTTCTGCAAAGTTCATTGTCGTCGGAGAGGCGCACCGACGTAGTTCAAGTAAATTTTTCAACTATTCACCTCCCCGTCCTTATTACAGTGATTTTTCTCCTCGCTTTTTACTCCTCTCTGAAAAATGTTCGCATTTCTTCCCTATCTTCGACGGAGCTCCGTCGAAGTGTTTTAATCATTCAGCTTCGTCGACTTCCTACAAATTTATTGCGAGTATTTTACTCCTTTCTCTTTTTCATCTCGTCCGTTTCCATATTTTACTTTCTCTCTCTCTCCCCTTTTTTATCGAATGGCACAATTGCCAACTTTCCTCTCCAACGCACTCTTGGTGCTCTTTTCTCCTCTCAACGCCCTCCGTTGACGTAAGTTCGCCATCGGAATTTCATTGGAAGCTCGATTTCGCGCGAGCCGTAGTAATAATAATAAGCGGAAGCGCTCGCAACGATTACGAGTGCAGGAAGTTGGAGACCGAGTCGAGTCGGAAGTTGTCTCTTGCCCCTCCCTTCCAACCTTCAAGAAGCGTCTCTCGGTAGTTGACCGTGAGCGGGCTTCGAGGCAACTGCCTCTTGTTCTTTCTCAGTTGTGTGTGTTTCGTTCATAATATTTATGCGCGGAGGCCCGGGCGAAAGCGGTTCGTGGATTTGCCGGCTGGCGGGCTCGCATAATCGCCGGTGCCTGCAAAATCTCTGCCGTTAAATGATTTTTAATCGCGGCCCATTAAACAGAGTGCATCAAAATTACATGAATATTTACGCCGTGGCGCTCGACGAAATTGCGTTTTAAGCGATCCGCCGGCATTGCTCCGCGAAAATTGCATATTAAACGTCCTGCCTGGTATAATATAAACTGATTTGCGTAAGTAAGTCGTATAACGATCGATTAATTAACAGTAAACGACGAAAGTGCGCGCAGCCTGTTCGCCATTCAGACCTTTTTCTCCGTTCGACGAATCGACGATCTCGTCGCGCGTTTACGATTCGCGAGAGTTGCTAGAAGACTTTTGCTAGAAGAGAAGGACTTCCTTTCTTTTTTTTTCGTTTTTTTTTTTTTTTTTTTTTTTTTTTTTTTTTTTTGTTTTTTGGTTTGTTTGTTTGGCAGTTTGTC
>NW_025110308.1:32291-82026 GCF_011392965.1 Frieseomelitta varia | reverse complement strand
TTTTTTTTTTGTTCCGTTCACGCATGCACGTACGTACGTGTCTGTTATCAACCTGTGTGTCTCGTTGAAGCTGTGCCCCATGAATATGAATCGTCGCCAGATTGATACAACGCCACTGGGAACCTACGTATCCCGAATATCGCCGCGGTGATTACATAATTTACGACTCTAACACGTGGACACCGGTCTTCATTGGAGCAACGAAAAACATCTCGGTGAGTAGACTCGTGTTGCTGTCAAACTTTCGCATCTTTCGCGTTGAAAGGGCGTGAGTAGTTGGGTTAATTTGGTCGATCGAATGATTGGCAAATATTGGACATTCAAAGTGGCCGATGATTTTTACGAGCGAACAAAAAGAACACGAAATTGTCCCGGTAACACCTGGGTTACACTGAATGTTTATTCGCTGTCCTCGTTAACAATCGCAAACATACGAAACGCAAACGCATCATTTGCCGTGGTTTTCGGCAATGAGTAGAAAAAATTGTTTTCCTCGCGTTACGTACGAACGTGGCAGCGAACGTGTTTTTCTGTATAGAGAACGTACGGTGATCGCCGCGTATTTCAGTATAAACTAGTTTCAACACGTTCAACGCCATACACAATATGATTGATGCAAAAGGTAATCATTTATTAAAGAACAAATATACAGAATTATGAAACGTATAATTTTAAATTAAAGGCAATATAATATAATTTACATTATATGGCAATATGATATAATTATTTTGACAACATAATATAATATAATAGATATTACGGATACTTTGATTTCTTAAATCATTTTATTTTACAAAATTATATAATTATATTACGTACATAATGTGATGGAATTTAATGTATGGGAGGCACGCAGATGGATTAGCTCATTTCTCATATCGGTTCTTCTCCGGCGGGTTGCGGAGGAACTGTGTTTCTAACATGGCAGAATCATAACTTTGGCCCGTCCGACCATAACGGCGACACGCGGATGTTTACTTCGGCCGCTGCTTTTGAACTGGCTCCAAAAATTCACGACACAACTTCATCTGCGCTATCACGTCGCTATTATCACATTTGCGAAATTTTTGCTAGGAAAGTAATACAGACTCTCAGGATTCAACTTGCGAAGTATTAACTGAAAGATCTCAATCGGTAGTTCGGCGATGAAATCAAACTTGCGCTGTTCCGCGTTGCTTCCACTTAGGCAAGATCAGAAGCTGAGGTCTTTGATTGACGCGCTAGGTAGATTTCATAGTTAATACTTCAATCCTGAGAACACTTCTACGTGCCTAAGCAAATTTCGCGATCGTGGTGACTGCAACGTGATTGAACAGGTGAAGGATGTCGTGAATTTTTGTTACTTTTCCACACCCAGCAGCCTAGGGCCCCTAACAGCAAACTTGCGGTTATTCGGAAATCAAATCTACGTTGCGCGATTCCATGTTGCAAGGGTAGAATTCTATTAGGCAAGAGTAGAACTGAGTCTTTATTGCGAGTTTCGCAGAAGTGGCGACCCATAACTCCAGCCGATTGGTTGTTAGAGGCCCTAGGCTGAGCATGAAAACGGTCACTCATCCTAAAGCTGATCCGAACGCTGTTGCTTAACTTGATGATCGCCGTCGTTCCTTTGGTTAGCCGCGGCTGGTAATTTTATATCTTCAGGAATTGTATTTAAAGACGGTCATGTGCTATAGCAAATGATACGAATGGAACGCTGCGTTCGTCCTCGACAAAATTTTTACTTCCCGTTTATCTCTCCTCGAAACTTGCGATATTACAACGACCAATCGAAACAACCGAGTAGACCAGTAGACGCAACGAAAATTATTGATAATACACGGCATTTCAGGTAATGAAAATCCGATCCGTAGTGAACGTTTCGTTTTACTCCGTCGAAGTTATTTCGGATTCATATTTCAACTGGTTTCGTCCGAGCCGTCGTCGCGAATCACCCGCCGTAAAATTGCAACGATTCTCATCGAATCGGTTATCTTCGCAGCCCCGAAACTTTCTACGAGCAAACGCTCGTCGACGAAGTTCTCGGTTCGGGTTAATCGAGATTCAAAAGTTTCACAACAGAAGCGACACGAGTCGATCGACTTTTCTCTCTCTCTCTCTCTCTCTCTCTTTCTCTCTATTTTTTAACCTCGGCGCGACGTAAAATTGGCAGAGACGCAGGTAGAAAACGACGGTGAAACGACGAGAGACAGCAAGTGGTAACGAGGAGCGAAATTGACGGGAAAAGAAACGGATAATTTGGATCTCCATCCGGTTTTCGTTTCGATAATAATCTCTCGCGTTGATCCGATTAGTCTGATCAATGCCACTCGATTCACGGCGGCTACCGGAGCCAAGGTCCATTCGTTAATTACGCTGCACTGGCCGTGCTGGGGATGTGAATAATCCCCGTGGCTTCTCGTCCAACTCAGGTCCGATTGATTGACAGGCACTCACCGGTAAAGGTGTTCCTTCGTCCGTTTCCGGAACGAACAGGAGAGAATCGGCAATTTCACGCTGCAACAGCGTAACGAATCAGGATGAACGCGTGCGAATTGATATTCCCCTGCTGTTATCGTTCCGCCGGCCCCGTTCGATATGCGATTTTACGTTGTTACTTTGTTTCCCGTATGCGTGAAAATTGTGAATATTTTCAAGGCCGCTTAACGCTTGTTCACGAAACGCCTGTTTCGCTCGACTAGATTCGTCAACTTGTTGATTGTCACTTGGTCACTTGGTGATTGTCCTTGATTAATTAGGACGATTAAAGTGAGGTGAATTTTAAGCACTCTGGTGCTCGTTAAAATTATTAAAAGCATAGAAGCCTAATATCGAATTAGGAATTTTTGGTGTTATGTGATACATGTATTGAGCTACGTATACCTTCAATGAAATAACAATGTGGTCTTCATATGTGATCTTCGAATGAACTGTTAATCCATTTCTAGCTTTGATCGTGTATTCGTTTGATTAAATACTCAAAGATCTCATCATAACTAAGCGCTACAAAATAAAATTTTTATTTTAGTACAGTAGACTCCCGTATAACGCGTCAAATCATAAAACACAAGAATTACCTGCTTTTGTAATCAAGATTTTCAATTCTTTTAAAGTTTTAATAAAACAAAAGATTTCTTACATATATTGATGTCTTTTTTTTTTTAACTAATTGCGTATATATGCCACTTATCTTTAAAATATCTGTCCTATTTGATTAAACACAGGAAATAAAAGTTGGCATAGCAATAGTTATTTCAAACATGGCCCTTCAGATTACACGCGTTACGCGAGAAGAGTTCTCGTACGGTACGATTTCCTATAACGCGAATTCATATAGCGCGTAACGTATTATCACGTTATACACGGTAGTCTACTGTGCTACGAAATAAAAATTTTTTATTTTAGTATTATAAAGTAAAAAGTGCGCTTTCGTTGCATTTTTAACGTAACATTTTATTTAAAACATCATAGGCAAAAGTGTGTATGAACTTTGCGTTCAACGTGTTAAACAAGTTGACGAAAATTTATGCACGTTAATCTCTTTCCCTCGTTGAATCTATGGCAGAATGGAAGTTGAGAGGAGCTTTTTTTTTTTTCTTTGTTGAAAGTTGACCGTGTTACGTTTGGAATCGATGGGAACTGGATTGGAATGAGTTATTGATGATGAAGCGATCGCGGATCGTTTCATTTCTTGGCAAGTGTTGCCGTAAATAACACCAGCGGGGCGAAGTTTGTAAAGAATTAAAGTAACACGGTTATTGACGAAAAAACCGTTGAAATTGGTCATAAAAATTTCGCGTCCGTTTGTACGGTGGATTACAGGCGTTCAAAGGGATTTCAAGAGTAATAAAAATCGTTCCCTCGACCCTGTAAATCGCGACGATGTTTTCCTCTCTCGCTGCGATTTTCGCGATCTCGTATTATTGTTATTATATCGGACTGATCCTACGCGAACGAGGTAGAACAATGCTGTTTTTCAAATCCAGAATGTACGGAACAGTCTCCTTTATCGACCGGAAAGTGCAGCGATTGTTTTTTCGTTCGAACGGATAACTTTGTTCACGTTTCGTTCTTCGAACGAAAATGAGAAAAACGAGGAACGAGGAAGAACGGAGAGAACGAAATACAACAGGCAACGATGTGCGCAATTAAAGAAAAATTTATCCCAGTGTTATTCCGTTGGCACACAGTGAAGAAAGAAGAGCGCAAGTGGAAAAGGACCGGCTATGGTCGGGCACGATCGAAGCCAACGCAGTCGTCAACCTTTCGCTTCTTACTAAATATTTTGAAAGCTGTTCCAGGCAAAGTTTCACGAAGGCTCTAGAAAGCTTAAAGATGCATGCAGAAGCAATTTTACGCTTGTCATTCTGCCCATAAGAAAGTCTTGCGCGACAGAATTAGAGTGGAAGGCTTCCGCTTCGTAATTAAGTGGTTACAGGCAGATTTTCAGTTTCGATACGAAAGCTTTTTCAAGTTTCAAACTCGCTCTTCTTCACACAAACGCGAACCACTCTTCCTCGTTTAAATTTAAATTTTTCCCCCTCGGATAATCGAAACACGCTGCATGCGACGTAGCGCGTACACGCGAGAAACGCTTGGGAAACAAAAGAAAAAATTGGACGCGTGCACACATATGTACGTCGATCATAAGCTTTTAAGTCCGACGTTCCCTAAACGACGGACTCGAACGTGAACGCAGTTTATACAGTTGCACGGTTGATGGCACCGATCCGTGCAATTCCGCGCGTTAATCGGTCCCCGTCCCCAACCAGGTCGATTTTATCCGGTACGATAACGAGAAATTAGCTGCGAAACACGGCAATGCACCCGTGTGTAATTGGGTGCATCGATTAAAAACTGTCGGAAAAACTGTCGCGCGTCTGCCCGCTTTTTCCCCTCTACTCTGCTCGTATTCTTCTCTCTCTCTCTTGGTGCGGCGAACGCGATTCGGTAGAGACGAAACATCGATTCGGAGGCTGTAGCGGCTGTAGCCTCGTCGTTTGGAAGCAATCGCGAAATCAGTAGCCGATCGAAAAGGACGATTTGCGGAGATACGCGGTCGCTGAAACGGACGTCGCGGCCGTCCGCCTGGCAAAGAATCGCTGAAGGGCGTTGTTTGATTTACTTCGGAGCGGGCAATCGCTTCGCGACGAAGTTGAAATTTTATCACTGAAATTTCTCTCTCGTGGCTATTCGTCGAGCTGTTTATCGTTGCTAGTTTGGAGACCGAGGCAGATAGCAGTTGTTTAACAAGCAACTAACAAGGGGTTATTAATCGTTGGAAACTTTGGCGATGAAAACAGATATTTATCAGCGGTGCCGTAACTAGACGGAGGATCTTTGCGCGATTTGAGATATCTCTCTGTGAATGGAATTAAAGGGAAACGATGCAAAAGTCTTCTCTCGTTTCAGACGTTTCTTTCAAACGCGTCCGTTATCAGAGAATTTTCACACAATAATCACACTTCACAGAGTGATATTTCAATCACCACAGTCGGGGATTTTGGGATCTCTCACTTGCGAGAAGGTCCAATTTTTTGCAAAATCCGAACGATAATATAAAGCAGGCTACTTGTAAATACAAGACTCGTAGGCTTTTTAATTAGACTTATTCAAAGTTCCTCGATAAAGCCACTCCACGCCCGAGTGGGTGTAAGCGACGTTTACGTGGCACACACGTGCACCCCAGGCACGTAAAAGCCAGGAACGAGGCACACCTGCACGCAATATGAAACACAGTAATTTTCCGTGTTCATCTACGTGCGCCATAACTGTGGTCAATTCACGAAGAACAAGCGGTGACCGAGTTTCACCACCTCCTGGCAACTTCCTCTTCGTAACACTTTCGAAAACGTCCACACGTGGCGCCAACTTTCGTCACAATCGAATCGCGATTTCCAATTGCGATTTCCTGTTAATCGTCATCACCTACCGGTTCACCGCCACGTCGAACATAATTAGAACCGTTCCTTTCTCGGTGAGAACGTTCTTCATGCTCGCGAGTTTCCAGTTCGAACAGTGAACAACTCGTTCGTACGTACGTACAGTGAGACAGCATTCGATTATTATTCTCTCCGTGACACACTTTACATTTCCATCGTCGGGAATATCGAACCGTCGCGGGTGTATCGATGTCGTCTCGCGATAATTGCTAATTAAACGTCCAATTGCCGCTCAGTTGACTCTCCGCCGAGAGACGAAGGGCCGTTCAATTTTCAATCGAGTTCGTCTGTTGTTCTCCAGTATCGGGTAAAATCTTGCAGGACAAACCAACTTTGCGAACTTCAATTTCCAATCGACGAAAAAAAAAAAATACCCTTCGTCAGATCGGTTTAATTCGATCGATCTTGCGAAAAAGAGCGGTGTCTCCTTTCCACGGTGATCCACTCTCGAACATCATTGAACGTTATCGAGAGGTGACGACGCTCCTTTCTTCCCAACTGGATGGACCATGTCCCAGTTTTTTCATTCTTTCGTTTAGAAACTCAGGAGTGGGATTTGCGCAATTTTTAAACGGTCTCGCCTCTCGTACGTACATACGCGCTCTGTTTAGCTCCTCCTGCCCTGCTTTTAATTAACGACGCAACGCTAGTTCCAGGTAATGCGATTTCGACGCTGCAATCCTTTATAGAATAACTGCAAATTGGACTGTCGGCGAGTAGGGAAACTGGCGTGATATTCTGAAAATTTCGGTTCCCGCCGGCGCCGAGCGGGTGTCCGCCGTGTGGATTTAAGAAAAACGTGAAAAAGAAACCGGCCTCGAACGTGTTATTTTACACGAATGAAATTCAATGCACGTTACTTCCCGGGATTAAACCGTAGAACGATGAGACACGCGCGTAGGAAATAAAGTTGGATTTTTGAGATTTTGAAGTATATCGCAAATATATATTGCGAAAGGAATTCTCTGATTGAAAATAGGCTTGCAGTCTGCGAAAATGATAGACTGTCAAGATATCGCTTCGTGAAATGGCGAAAACTGGTGACAGAGAGAGAGAGAGAGAGAGAGAGAGAGAGAGAAAGAGAGCGATAATGCGTTCGCGTTTGTCAAGTGTTGTCCCGAATAAAAGTATCGAAAGTGGATGAGTTGCACGGTTATTGTAGGCGGTGATACACGTGCTACTCGTCGATATTTCGATCATGCACGACGCGCGTTTTACAGCCCGAGTGACGCGCGCAGCAAACATTTATCCACGAGGCAAGGCGTGTACTTTGCAACAGCTGTCGGCTCGGGACAAGCGTTTGCGAAGAGCCGCCCGAATGACACCGGCTTTGCACTCGTGGCAGAAAGCTCCGATTGCGCGCCTATTTTACCATGCAAGTCACCCAGTGATAGTCAAAGAGTTCTCGATAATTTCACAAACGAAAACTGTGGGAACATCGACGTCGGTTACCACGGAAACCAATAGTGACCGACACGCGTACGTTCGCATGTAGGTTGTTGCACGGAACGTTATTAAACATTTTTCAATCCGCTTTTGAAAGTCCGTGGAAACCACAAACGATTGTTCAGTCAATTAACGTCATACAGAAATTTTTTTTGTATACTTTTTCTCGTCAACGAAAGTGACTTTTCAAAATCTCGTCGACGAAAGTTAGCTATAGTCGAAGCTCGACTTTTGTTAAATCTCTTCCTGCTTTCCTCTTTTCTTAGAGTATATAACGATCGCGCGAATTTGCAGAGGTTCGAGATAAAAAAAAAAAAGAATAATAATAAAACGACCGCGCCGTAAACCGCGACACTTTTGTTAAACTTAGGTCGTTTAAGTTCGCACGTGGGTCGTCCGAGGGTATCCGGTACGTTACATGCTTCATTTACAAAACGTACGCGGGGATTTAATTGCCAAGTAATCCGGCGGTTTGACGGATTAACGAGGATTTGCGGTGGAAAACAAAGGAAACCTCAGCTACGATTTCTGTAATCGGCTGGCTCTCCCTTCTCCCCCCTCCTGCTGCCACCCCTAGTTTCACCTCGGTATTTCACATCCGCTTTGATGTTTGTTCTGCGAATTCTGACATTCATTGTTTCTGCCGGCCTCGCGTATCGGACGACCGCCGACAAATTTGCCTATTAATTCGTAATCGCGACAAGTTTGACGGTTATTCTTCTTTGTTCGGCGTTCGTCGATATTGAAATTTTTACCGCGGTCACCGCGAAATACCAATTTATTTGTAATTAATCGGAACGTATCTTCCTATGGTATGGAAAGGTCATTTATTTCGGATAATAATTGTTTTTTTTTTTTTAATGATTGATTGAAAATGAAAATTTACAGAGAAGTTCGAAAGTGAAAATCTTCGAAATTAATACTTGGAATTATCAAAACGGCTAATTTTTTTTAGAAAAATTTTGATAGATACACGTCGCAGAGCTCGTACTCTTTGTCGCGTTTATTTTCTCGTCGCACTTGCTCATTTTTCTACTAAAACTAGTGCCAGTCAAAGTCGAAACAATCCGGCAGCCAATTATATATAAAATCATTTCGAATCGCAAAGCTAGAAACTCGAGGCTGAAGTGGAGCTTTGAAGTTCCCTGTATTTTAAAAATAAATCCTGGAACAACTCGAGCAAACAACTGAATCATCGCGACGGTGGAACGACGCGTTCAATTACGCTTTCATGCTCTGATCGTTACAAGGTGTTCGAGTGGAAAGCAAAAAGATCCCCCGTTGATTTCCGTCACTCGACGCCAGTTGGAGGTGCGCCAACTTGTACGTCAATTAATATAACTTAAGCCGAAATGCCACGACCGAGGTGCTGTCGGTGAGGTTAATCCTGCTTGGAAAAATATATATATATATATATACATACATACGTGTATCTCCAACATTTGTGACGTTCGGGCCGTGTTTCGTGGTCAGGAATATCAATTTGTCCTTGTTTAATACATCGTCCGTACGTACATTCCCGTCGGATATAAATTGCCATTTAATCTGAACGGATTTATATATCGATAATGGCGAATCTTCTGGACGAGCAATCGTTATTAACGATGCAAAAATACAGTCGTCGATCTCCGAGCGCGGAGAAATATTGTATCGAAATCGGTCACGGCTAACTGGATAATTTTTCTTTTTTTTTTATTCGAATAACGATCTATCGTTCACGGGCCCCACGTCCCGGTATACGCGTCGTCGGTTTAACGAGGCAATTTCAGCAACGAACATCACTGTATCTCCGTTGTCAGATTTTATTCTTCGTTTGTGCTTTTCGTCCAATTGCGCTTCGACGTGACTCTCGTGCACTCTCGGACATTTGCGGAATTGTTATCGGAAATTTAACAACACGCCGCGAGGAGGAGAAGGCGGAGGAAGAAAAAAGCTTACGTTCGTGCGTTGCAAAGCTTGGGCGAGGAGTGCACAAGTGGGAGTGCAATTTGAAAAAAATTTATTTCATCAAAGGGTGAAAAACCGTTCGCGCGGCTTCTCAAAGTCCAGGATTTCTCGTGATATTGGTAGGTCAACGGGGCGAAAAGGTCGAAAGAAAGTTGTAGTCTGCCGAGTATTAATCAGATTTCTCTCGGCCGTAAACTCGGGCTTGAAAAAAAATTTCGAGCCGGCCGCTCCCGCCGTAAAACGCAAATACGTAATTCAACGCAAAGCGGAACGTTGCTCCGTGCTCCACTTTACGTTATAAAATTTCTAATTTACTTTGACCGTGCGTAGTTGTTGAAATTCTACCGCTCTCGTCGACGAAGAAGGAGAAGAAAAAAGAATGAAAAAAAGGAGAAAAGAAATACTCGTTAGTTCTACGCGCGGTGTTTGTACCGCGCCCGTGTGCGGTTTTGACCTGCCGATGGATAACACAAGAGCGGCGGTGAAAAGAAGGCACGGACGCGGCGCGCAGATCGATTGACAAAAGTACACTTTCCACGCGAAATAACAGGCGGTAACGTGGCAGCGACGTGACAACGGCGCGTTAAACCTGAACAGGGGGCCACTTTGTGAATATCAATGCGACCAAGAGTGTACACTCGGCCAAGCTACTTTCGCGGAAGTATGGCCGGCTAGCTAACCGCCTATTGGATCCCAGTTCGTGTCACTGAGGCTGTAACTAGCAGAGCCACCCTTTGTGATTGACGTCCATGCGGTTTAATACTCGCGCGCGCGTCCGCGTCAATTAAAGTTTAGAGGGATCGAACGGCCGACCCATAACACGACCTAGAATATGCTCGGTTCAGGGACGAGAGCAAATGAAGGCTTCTCGCCGTGGCGTTGGTTAATCGAATGCGGATTAACGACAATCACGAGTACGAGAGGAATCGCGAATACCGAAGAGAGAGCTGGAATACTATTCTCGATCGTAGCCGAAAATTTACGCGAGAGAAACTTCGTTCGTACGTTCTTCTCGGCTGAATATGAAAACTGAAAAGTAAGAAAACTCAACGATATTACCGCTCTGAGAGTTTTACCAAGGAAACTCGTATGAAACGTTCCGCTTTGTACCGACGGAACGTTTCATATTATTAGATGGCTCACAAACAGAGTGATCCGGGCTTGCTCGTGGCACGCAACATAGTTGAACGTACAGAGGAAATTATTTCTGTCGTGCATGAAAAAATAACGTTTCGCCGTTCGTGAAGGTGGATTCGTTTATTTGGCCGGGTAACGAGTATTCGAGTTAATTAAAGGTCAACAAACGTTTCGCCTCGGTAGATCGTTGTAACACTGAAGAAACGATTAAACTGGTCTGACGAGTTCGATGTTTGCCTGGGCCATTGCCGGATAAGTTAGACAACGTAATTTCAATTTTTGTCCAACGTCTGCTGGAATTCTTTCGCTTATTATTCTCTTCCACTGCATAAAACCTGCAGGAACGTTCACAGCTTGCGGTAAATCGCGGTAAAGCGTGTCGCCTAACCGATTGCAACAAGCAACGTCGAAGAAGCCAACGCTAATGTAGTCGCTGGCAAATAAATTACACGATCCATTAAATTTCACGAACTCGTGCAATTAATTACTTCGCCGATGCTCGCCACGATTTACGATCAAAGCAACGATGTTTCCCCGAATTGCGCCGACTGCTGCCGAAATTTTCGTGAAACGCGCGCTCAAGATTAATCAAGATAGCGTGTCCCAACAGGGAACGGCTACGAAATCCCAAATGCCTTCGGGTCCTTCGCCCGTAAGAGGATCGTGATCCTTAATGAAAGGCTAACGAAACTAAAAGGGCAGCCATGAGTCTTAATAGTCGTAGACCCGATGGTAAATCGCCAAGAGCCAGAAGAAACACGACGAGTTTCATTAGATTAGATTATCGTTCTTGTTTTCTTCTTTTCGTGCCTCGTAATACGGTAGCGAACGAGGTTTCATTAAAACGAAAAAAAATACCGCGACGTTTGCGATCGCCGACGGTTAAGTAGATAGGACGACGTATGGTCAGACATAGAGTACTCGGTGGTACGTTTAAACCACTTGGGACGGTATTTTCTATCGTTTGTTACATTAAACAAACGTTGGTGTAATAAATTGGGTATTGATCTATGCTAACGTTCAATCGACAATGGTTAAGATAAGACAGCATATGGTCAGACAAAGCGCGATACATGAAAAAGAAATATCATAGAAAATAGATGCCGCAGTACAGCGTCATCAGGAACAAACAACGTGTTAATTTTAACTATAGCAATCACAGTGACAACATTGTGCGTGTAGGCATTGTGATTCTATTCAGTGAAAATTAGAGAAATTAATAGCGATCTTGTCAAATTATACGTTTTCCATTATAAAATCGCGTCATGTCGCTCGTTACTATCGAGCCTTAAGCGTCGTATCGACGCAATGCATTTAAAGATTGCTTTCATTCGCCGTTTCTCAGTCCGTTCCATCCCACGGAAACTCCTTTCTGATTATCGCGAGGAATTCGATTACGATACTTCTCAGCCACGTTGCTTTGTAAGATCATGAACGAGACACGACTTCTTCGGTCCTCGGATAAGAATCTCGTAAGAAAAGACGCGTCTTCCGATTAAAATGGGTAATTGTGAAACAAACGAAGTTGGCGCGATTTCGTGCAGAACATCGCGAAAGTCGTCGTAACGTGATGATCGATGAATGATAAAATATGACAAAAATATTCTTTTACCTACACCGCTGCAAGAATTATGAAATGAAATAGATACCGGGGAGAATTGATTTTAACGTTAATGTGAAAACATAATTAAATACATTGATGTTCGTATCGCAGTCAGATGTATTGAATTTCAAGTTGCACAAATCATCGTAAATTCTCTAGCTTTAGCTTTTCTATTTTTCACTCGCTTGAAGCAAACTATATTTTCAAGTTCTATTCGACACATTAACTTTAAATAGTTGTACATTCTTCTTACCATCCTAACCTCAAATACTCGATTTATGCACTCTTTGCGTTTCGAAACTCACTGTCTGCGGCATAAAATTTTTATTCACATACTTCTGTAACCATCGTATCGTAACTCTATTGTTTCACCATAATTTTTCCTGAACACAAGGAGAGTGTGGAAAGTTTTATTTTTGCGAGCACATCGGGCAAAAATTCGTCGCGCGAAAAGGGGCGAAAAATCCGAACGATCCCGAGAACGGTCTAAAATTTGAAATTGACGGGATGAAGGCAGACATAAGGACAATACCGCTGTTTCCGGGTCTGTGCGCGTCTATAAATCGGTGGCGGAACAATTCACCGCGGTCTGGTTACAACAGGTTAATCTAATTTGCCTGTAGAATTTCCACGAACCGCGCGTGTGTGCGGCCCGCGAACCGGAGAGGATCCCGGTTTATGGCCACGTTCACAATGGCCAGTTGTCGATCAAACGCTGACAATCGCTCATGGTGCTTGGGCGAAGTTCGCGGTGAAAATTGTAACTGGTTACGACAAGTCGAGTTGACGAAGCTATTTCACGTCTGCCAAGAGACGACGGCGCGCTAGTTACCGAGTATAAGCTCGCCTCGATTCGTCGTTGCCTCGGGACCGTTCGTGCGGCCGCGTGTACGTGTGTAACCTGCATAATAATCGCGAGAGCGTTTATCGCCGTGGCAAACGCGATTCGAGGGATATAAGCGCTGGCGTAGGGATCGCTTTATCATCCGTTGGAATAGAATTACGAGCCGCTATAAATTGAATGCCGGACGGGAAGTTGAACGCGTATAAAGGGCTTTCTAAACTGCGCCGCTGCTTCTTTCCGCTTCGTTACACACTGCGCGACCGTTTTTCTGCATTGTCTTTCGCTTGTTTCGTTCTTTTGTTTATTCCACCTGTCTAATTAAGTTCGTAATTGACGGGAACAGCGAAAGTTTCGTTGAACAGGAACGTCGGATGTATACCAAGGACTGTTAGTTTGCATGTACGCGCGAGCTTTGCAATAACGAATTCCACGCGCACGCCTAGTAATACACAGGGTGCTGTGTACTGTGATGGAATATATTACACCGGTTCATTTGCTATTGCGGCGCAACCCGCTTCGCCATGTAAGTCACGAGCAGATTTTATCAAATGACCGAAAATGGAACGAGTAATCTTGGAAGGGAATCGCTAATCGTATCATTCGTAAACATTTGTTGAAAAGAATTGATTGTCGCATGTTTTCTGTGTTATTTGTTCAAATTATTCCTTGCACTTGGAAAACACCGACGGATGTCAGCATCTTTATCGCAGGAATTTAATTTAATTTAACGGCGTTAATTAAACCGACGAACATTTCGCTTACTATTAAGCACGCAGATGCTTAATATCTTATCCTATTATAAGTATCAGGTGTGATTCTCTCTTTTTTTTTTACATCTCGTTTCTAGATTCAATAAGTCTGTTCGTATGAAATCGTTGGCATTATCGATTATTGGTTATTGGGCTATTTTACCTTCATAAACATCTAGCTTTGGAGCATGTGCATTTTCTTTTTTTAACATTTACAATGGAATTCACATTACTTTGGAGAATTGACGTTCTGGGAATACAATTAGCTATTTAATACAATTGGTCGATCGATAAACTTCCACGGAGTTGTCGGAGGATTTATAAAACCTCGATTCAAGATTTCAGAAATTCTTTTATAATTCAGCCTACGCTCAGAATATCGAATTTTCGAATCCTAAACTTCGTACTCTGAAATCCCTATGAAAATCCTCGTACAATGAAAATTTTAGACATGAAACTTTAGACATCGGAAGCATCGAACCGTGGACTTCGAAACCTTGTATCGTAGATAAGATTGCTTACACTTACTATACGGGTATGACTATGTGTGTAATTGTATCGCATCTGATCAATCTGGTGGTACCTGTATCGTATCACTTCACTAACGTGACTAGTTTCGATAGTTTTCGTTTGATCCAAGCGTGTTGTCTACTATTTATATACTAATTTCACTTGTCACTCGGTAACGTGTAAATATAACGCGAGCTGTTATGTTTCTATTGAAACTTTTCCCGATCGAAACTTTGCCAAGTACAGGCACTCGAAAAAGCACACACACTCGCAAATTGTCGTTCAACGTGATACATTTTCAGAGCAAGCAATTTTCATACGAGGTCGTGCAAAATTTTGATCATGCCGTCTCTTCGACACGGCAAGGGATATATATATGTATATCGAACTTCCTCCTAACGCGTGTCTCCTTCACACGACGAACGCGAGACGTATGTCCGCGCTCATGAAACATTTATTGCCGCGGAAAGCGAGTCGAGACGCCTAAAACGCTTCGTCTTCGAGGAATCAATTCGAAGGAACCGAGCCATTTAGCATTGGTCTATATGGCGACTGTGTTAAACTATCGGGACAGATAGAAACGCGAACCTCTCGAGTAGATCGAGAACCATTATTTATCGTGGAACAAACCACGTGGGGGATAACATACAACGCGACACTCTTGCCACTATGTCGAGCAATAATTTCTGGCCAGTTCTACATGACGTGGCAACATTGTCGGTTGAGCCCATTGAATGTGTCGTGCTTTACTACACGCGCTTCAGTTAATTATTTCTTCCTTTTTTTGAAAAATATATTGATTCTGTTTACAGTCAGTCGCCTATCTGCTAACTTTCAGTTGTTCAATACTGAGAAATTAAAAATTTATGAATCGTAATCAATTTATCAGTCAAAATTCGACTATAAAATTAAATTTATTTAATATTTCAAATACTTCTTCTTTATGTATCGAAAAACCGGCGCGTGCAGATGTATGTACGTTCACATTCGTAGAACTCTGAGCATTATAACAATATATTCGAGTAATCTTTTTATCGAAACGGCAATCGCTCGAACGAGCGAGTTTTTATTGAATATAAATTCCGATACCTAGTTTTAAATCATTTTTCAAGACACGTTCAAACATTGGAACTGACGGAAGAATATAAATATAACCTGTTTCACGTATTCCACGATCTACAATATCTATAATATTTGCGATGTTTCTACTCTCCTCGTTCTCCTCGAATATCGAACCCTTAATGGGTTGTAATTCACGGTATCGAGAGTACACTGAACTTTCACCGTGCGAAATAATATGAAATTCTCCGTTGACACTGCGGATAGCAGCGAAGATACGATATTTAATGGCCATAAATCTCCAAGATCGTTTCATTCTATCCAGCGTTGGCATCCACCTACTGACTTTTATCGGCGGGTGGGACCGTTTTACGAGTACGAGCTATGCCTGCTATTTTTAATCGTTCCATCTAATTGAAATTTGCACCACCGGTTAAACGATTCGCTCGTGCTCGCAAATTAGAATTTTCCTTTCTTGAACCGCTTCATCGCCGTTCAAAGGCGAAAATATCTTTTAATTAAACATCTCACCGCTTTGACGAAGATACACAAAATTTTTGGAAATTTTCGAAATCATCTGTAAATTTTCAAAGAAAGAGATATAAAATTTTTGGTCTATGTTTCTCGTAACCGGAATGTTAAATCGACTAAACGAAATTGCAACGTTCCTCCTCGATGCGCCATTATTATTTTCGACGGATTTTGTACACTCGCGAAAATAAAGAGACTGAAAATCATTGGAACATCGTCAAAACGTTAAATCGGCTGAACGAAATTGCAACAGTCAACGCAACGTTCTTTCTCGATAAAATGATAGTTGACAAGCGACACTTGTGCGGTTTTCGACTATTTCGAATATTTCGTCCATCATGACGGACGAAAGTCCGCAATTATATCGCCGAGTCTATCATCGTAAGTCCGACAAAAGAACGTAAAAATTAACGAGGTGCTGCAGGCTGTAAATTTATTCGCCGATAATTGACAACCGTCGTGCAGATTTTAATCCGGGCAGAGAGAAGCGGACGGTAAAAGGGGATGTCTGAATCTCCTCCGGCGTTACGCCAGTCCCTTGCGAGACCGCACGGCGGGCGTAGCCGGCTCGAAAACTCGAACAAAGTGAGAGTAGACGAAGGTCGGCGAGCGTTTCGCGCGGGCAAAATTGGCGGTGATTAGATTTAATAAGCCCGGCGGGAGGGCCGACAGTGCAATTTGCCAGGACACTGTGGCGTCTTAGGATCGGCTGTCTCCGAACTGAGTAGCGGTTTTGCTCGCCACCCCTCTCGCGGTGGTAGCTCCTATCTGCTGCTAATAGAGCGCCTCGATTGCCCCCGAAACTCAACTTAATGGAATGTTTTCTAATTGCTCTCTTTCCCCGTGAAAATTGTCGCAAATCATTTTGAACGGCGGCCGCAAACATTTGTTTGCAACGAGGCTTCGTGATTGTTCGAAGGGGACTTCATGATTCACAGACGGTACAGACGGTTGTTTTCCTTTATTTTCCCTAATAAACTTGGGAAATTCTAAGCGAATGTTTAGGAAAACGATTGTACTTTGTGTTTCTAAAAAGTATTGCAATGAGGCCCTGGAAGATGACAAAGCTTCTGGTAAGAGGGCTGTTTTTGACCGCTCAGAACCATCGAATTGAGAAAAAATGGGGAATTTCATATCAAATCTGTCCCCTGACGATTTCTAGCATATTTATCTAGAGTACCTTAGTTTAATTAGAGAATCTTTTGTACAAGTATATTGTACAACAGAAAACAAAAGTAGAGAAGTGAATAAAATTGAGACCAAGGACCGCGAATAACCACTAGAATAACATATTCTCTAAAATAACAAGTCCTTACTTAAGGAAATATATATTCATCGTTTATGCCGTTTTAAAAGTTTCGTTATCCAATTGTCAGACAGTTTGTTAGACGGTTCCTTTTTCTGATGATCGTTCGACTTGTCGTCGCGCGACTTGAAATCACGTTTACCTAATTTCCCCGTAGTTACCTTAAAATTCCTCGGTAGCTCGGCGAACGGAGTGGAGAATCGTGGAATTAGTGATAATTAGGTTTAATAAGTCCTAGGAAGTTTCAACATGAGACGTAACGTGCGCACTGCTACGAGGTACCAACGGAATTTCCAACGGAGCCTTATTATTGCGATTGCCTCGTTGATAGTCACCGCACGCACTGCACGAATTGAGGGCTAGTAGATACGGATAACGCCGAGTTCCAGAGCAGCTCTGGTTATCATTTCGATGGGAAATGACGATGAGTTGTTTGCCGAACTATCGAAGCGACGTCGGGTTACACAGCTTTTCAATTGGATTCGAAACAGTTGCAAAATGAATGTTTCCAGCGTAATATCAATACATCCGCTACGTTAAACTATTAACTAAACAACTGCTACAAACGATGACGAACGATCGCAGATATAGCTTTCTAAATCGTTCCTCTTTCTACCGAGATTTCGTGGGATCGTTGCTTTTCCTTTTCGCCGTTTATTGCAATTTACTGGCGTGCATTAATACATGGCTTCATCTTTCTCGTCGCAGCGTTTACGACCGCCGTTTCTTTTCACTCAGCGACGCAAGCAAATTGCGTGTCGTAAGCCAGGATCGTCTGTAAAGTCTTGCCACATTTAGACAGAGATCTTCCCGAATAAAATTCACACGGTCAGTTTTTAGTCGAGGAATCTCTGGGACAGGTTTTACAGTAATCGCGCGATTGGCTTGACATTTTTCAGCGTGCAAGCAAATCTACGGAGGAGATGATTCCCTTGGGAATTGAAGTGTTTCCTCCTTAGACTCGCAGCGTGTTATTGATTTAGTGTTACATTCGTGGCTTAAATCCGGAGCTCGCTGAAATCCCGATTGATCGCTCGTTAACGCGAAATCAGCGCATCGATCCAATCTACGGTTGCGAATAAGTTCAATCGACTACATAAGCGATATACGTCTTTATGACGTGCATTTTAGAATCTCGAACGATTCAAATTTTCATACTCGCCGTTGATTTTATACCTCGTTGAACTTTTGCGCGAGGCGAACTTCCTTCCGTGAGATTCACTCTGGAATGCCTAATGGCTTAATGGAAGTCAAACAATGTATAATAAATTTCGTACGAATCTTTAATTATCCTCCTTTGAGAGCGAACGAGCTGCTCTGTGTCGATGAAAAACTCTCGCGAAAAGCATTCGACGTTGCCTGCAATGATGTCGGTTTGAACGAGCTAAACTAGTCGGCTAATTTCTCCTCCTAACCGTGTTACGTCGAATGGGAATAAGTCAGCGACGAAGGGAAACCAAGAACGAGAAGAAATAAACTCGAAAGACCTCGCTCGCACAGCGAGCATTGAGGTGTCGAGGAGAGTGAAATACGTTTGACCATAAAGGAATGTGTTTCCTCAGTAGCGAGAAATAAATCCGCTTTTCGGCAGAAACTTTTAATTGGTGGGCCAATTATCTCGCTGGCGGACCGTTGACTGCAGTCGGCCCGCGCCACAGCTACGGACATTCTACTTATTCTTTCCTTTCGAGAAACAAGGACAAAGTTTCCCTCGCGCTATCCCCGTTATTCCCTCTTCCTACGCGAGCCTCGTGTTTTCCCCACGTGACGTCCGAGCTCGTGCGTTTCTCTCGCTCTGTTTCGCGCGATTTTTATCTGGCGAACTGATTGCACGGCGCTAACGTGGCCAAACTTATTAAAAGTCGAAACTTATTAACGACCTCGGGCCTGCGAGCTCGAATTAACGAGCGAAATCGAACGAACTTGAAAACTCTTTCACGCGCAAAGCTTCGAGAACACTTTTCCGAACGACATGATCCAGCTCGATTTCGAAATTGGCTGACTGAAGTTGAAATCGGATGAAATGGGTTGTTTGATTTTAGAAATCAATACAATCTAACGATCTATTATGTATAAAAAAAAATGTGCTGTTAATCTAGCAAAGATTAAACGAAACATTTGCACACATCTTTATTAGACTCTATTATTTTCGTTTTCATAACTTCGATAACACGAAATTTAATATACTCCGGTTACGTAAATGCTGTAACAAGTACACGGCGTTGTGCAAATATTTCCCCTTAGCCGCCTCGAGTGGTAACACTATACATTATACCGCGACCAAGAGTTACAGCAGTCGTAATTAGTGGAGTGCGCGTGTCATTTGTGTATCGTGACCCCTTGGTTCGAAACTAGTCTGAAATTAAACGAGACGTCAAGCAAATTTTGACAATGGAAGGCACGTAGCCCGTCTTCGTGGACAATGGTCGCTTTTCAGTTGGAAGTCGTGATTCGGCTAACCCGAGGGATGGTTGATACGCAGAGAGGGTTGACGGTACGAAACGTGCGTCTCGACGAGGGTACGCGCACACACAACAGAGAAAGCGGCAGCGGCGGCTAATGGAAGCCAAGAAAGTTCGAAGCGGGAGGGGATTGGAAATTCGTTTCATCCCTGTCTGAGGCTGGACATGCAGACAACAAAGCGCCTACAGCACTCTCTCGCCTCGTTTCTCGTTTCTTTTTTTTTCTCCTCTTCTTTCCTTGCTTTCCTTCCCCTCCCCTGCTGTCGAATTCCCAATCCCTCCGGGGGGATCGAGTGGAAACTTGAGAATGGAAGTTAGCCGGGGATGCGGACACAAGTTCGCAAGTTTCACGAGGGAGACCACTGGCAATGACGTTTCAGCAAAGGTGACGACCTAGCAAGCTTCGTTGATACACGAATTTCGCCGATTGTGTGCGTAAACTTTCAGCCCGGGAGATTCTCCGATTACTTTGTATCCTCCCTTTTATCGTGGGTATCCCTGCTATCGTGGCTATTCGAAACGAAAAGTTTGCGCAAGCGAGTTATTCTAGTCGCGTATCGCGGCGCAGCGGCCATTTAAAGAGCAATTGTTCCCAATTAATCGCCGTTAATTGGCGTGCAAATGAAATCATTTGCGCTCCATGTAGCGCGATCACTGAATAGCGGGTTCGTTCAATTTTCTGGTATTTGCAGCCGAATCCGCATCCCCCGCTATATTCGATTACGATCATAAATTTTTGGTAATCGAATTCTTTCGTCGAAATCAATATCTGTCAGCTGCGTCGATTAATCGTTCTGGCGTTTGGCTGTAGCACTCGCGTGTTACGAAGTTTTCGGATCGTTACGATCAATCTACCGAGGTGTCAATTTTTCTGAATCGCTTATTTCGTGTGTTTCTTTCCGTTTTTTCCCCCTGTTTTAGTTTTTTCATTTTGTATTCGTCAATTTTCTGAATCGCTTCTTTCCGTTTTTTTCCTGTTTTTTCTTTTTTTTTTTTTCATTTTGTATTCGTTCCGCCAATGTTTGCTTTTTATATTTCTCTATCGAATGTCAAGCAATTCGGTTATATTGAAATTCTCCGCCGCAAATATTTCCAGCAATTTAATACACTATCGTATCAATCTTCGAGGTAACAGCGGATTACACTTTTGTCCAACGATTGAGAGTGATTTTGACAAAATTAATCGGTTTTGGACATCCGTTTGTTGTTTGTTCTCGTCGTCAACCAACGCAAGAATACAAATCCATCGGGATCGAAATTGCGCGGATTGTCGCCTGTATAGCCGTCTTGATGACGTTAACTCGACTTTTCATCGATTTAACATTTAACGCGGATATTCCGTGGAACGGAACCAATGGAAATTCCGTGAAATTCTGCTTTCAACTGCGAATTGTTCGGAAACTATACTTGTCGAAACTATTAATCGATACGCGATATTAACGAAATTCGTCAGTAGTCGCCACTAGCGAAACTGAATTATTCCAGGAATGAAGTGCATAACTGTAACCTGCCCCTAGTATTTCAATATCAATTTCAATTGGCATTGCTACGAGCAAAGCCCTCCTTCAAGTGAACAATTCGACCAAACTTGCGCGTTCGCGATCAACAGCGAAACAACGAATAAAAATTGTCAACTGAACTGCATTTTGAACTGTTGCAACTTGGTAAAAATCGTAAAAACCCTTTTGCTCTCGTTCTAAAGCGTAAAGTCTCAAGCTTGTTGTCTTCAAACGTGTCTTTACATCATCTAGCAAGTGTGGGAAAGCGAGGATGCTTTTACTTTCGAGAATTTTACAAATTCAAAGGTCTAGTTTTTATTGCTAGAAATAGAAATTCGCCAACTGTGAACAGAGGTAGAATTTCCTAAATTTTTGCCAATTGAAATTTTCAAATTTCCATGCGATTCCAAAAAAAAAAAAAAAAAAAAAGGAAACGAGTAAAGCATCTCTCAAAAATATCAGAGCAAGCGAGACGAGACACGAAACAATCAAAGTGTCATCGACGATGAGGATGGTTACGAAGAGGTTGTAACTCAAAGAAGCCTGGGTGGCGAACGAGGGACGTGGTCGTTTATCTCGAGCCATAAACGCACGATTTCACGGTCAATTTCGCAAATTGGAAAGCCAACCGCCATTCCAAAATTCCATGGTCGAGCGGTGTGCCGCGTGGTTCGCTAGCTCGCACGCGGGAATCTGCATGCCTCGAGCCACGGTTCGTTTTACGCGCGTGTCTCCTTTTTTTTTTTTTCCACGGTGGTTTCCGGAAGAGTCAGAGAGACGCGCCGGCCTCGTCGACGTGGCATCGCGAGCGAGTTTACAACCGGGGACGAGCCGGCAAAGAGGATTACCGGCGAAAGGCGCGCCGAGAACTTTACACGGCGCCGAGACATTTAATCTTCGCGCAGGACAAAGTATCGTAACGTCGGCGGGATTAGGCGTCGCGCGCGATTTTCATTTTTCATGAACCGCGGGTTCGACTCACGTCTCGATTCCACTGGGCAGCCCGTTGGCTGAATTTTATTTCAGAGGAAGATTTATTCCGTACCGGCTTTTGATTTATTTCGCTACACACTTGCTTCGGTCCGGAGGGAAATGTAACGCTGGAGATGACTCGGTCGGGGAGATTCGGTGAATCGCATTAAAAAAGAGTGTTGTTCCGTGCCGACTCCACTTTTGGTTACTTTCCGTTTAGCGTGCACGCTCCACGCTGTTGCGACTAATAATTTTGTTTCTGAAGTGTCTCATACAATTTTTGTAATAGTGCGAAAACGAGGATAATTATCAAGAGAAGTGTCTATACTTTAAGATGCATTGCGCAAACAAAGCGATAAATTTAACTTTAATTTATTATTTTAGCAAACAGTTTTTTTAATGATGTCAAAATTAACTTGAGATAAAAGGTTTTGTTCCAAATATTAATTTTTAGTATTATTGTTTACTGAATAATAATAATTTATTGTATAAATTATATATAATACTATACAGTACAACTAAATACTAACAAGTAATATTTACTTTAACGTTATTTTAACTTTTCAACGTTATTTTGATAGCAAATTTTATAGCGTCTTTTTATCAAATTGAGTTGATCTTGATAGACAGTCGGAGAAAATGATCATCACGCTCCATGATGCAATAATTTAGCAAGTATTGCGATCGATCGTAAAACGTTGTGCAAGAGAGATGTATTTGTAAAATTTCGCGAATTGTAATAAATTGATTCAAGTATGTAAGAAGATTGTGTAAATTACGTCGTAGTAATTTCTGTCATTTTTGATCAATAATGTTGCAAATTATATCTCTCTCATAAAAATAAAAAAATGTATCGATCCCTCAGGTATCAAGTATCAGAGAATAACTTGTAATATTAGTTCAATATTCTATAAGAAATAAGTAAATGTCGCAATAACAATTGTTTAACAATGTTAAACAAGTTAGAAATGTATCAATTTCTGTCGGAAACTCTCCAAATAAGGATCGGTCAAAATGTTCATTACACGTGAAAGCGATGCTCGACGACGAAGCAGCGAAAACAAAGGCCTCGATAATTGATAGGGAAAAGGGACTTTTCCCAGCGTCCTTACTTTACCATTTTTGTTTTAATACCTCTTCGACGATCTTCTCGTCCCCTCTTTTTCGCTCGTTCTTTCTTACCGTGTTTATTCGAGTACGAGACGAAGGCCCGCTATGACAGGGATTTTAATCCTGCTTTAAATTGCAGCGAACTTGTACATTAAAAAGGTATTAGCGAGATGCGATACATTAACGGGATATTAGCCATGGGCAAAGAGAGAGAGAGAGACCGGATAAAGTACTGGCGAGTTGGTCCAACAACTTTTGCTCGTTATATATTCTGCCTCGACGAGGCAAGAATCTCCTCGAAAAAGCTCGATCGCAAGGATTTCCAGCGTGTAACATTATTGAAATAATTCACTCCGCCGAAATCACCGCCGTGATTGTCGATTAAAAACGTAACTTTCAAAATATACGTACCTCTGATGAGGAACAATTTTTTTTTCTCGTACTATACTGTGGAAATCTCGCAACGAACAGATATAAATCGTGATAAATCATAATTCCACAATGTAGAGAAGTATTCGTAATATTCGTAATGTAAAATATTTCTCTAATATTTGACTCTAGCGCAATTATACGACGATATACAATGGCGACAACTAAATTTCCAACGTTCGGAGAATTGACGATATTTAAACTGTTATAACTTCGAAACGAGAAATCATACAGCAACAAATCGTTATGAAGCGTGAAACTACTGCTTTCACAATCCTCGGTTTATTTTTCACAAAGTTGTTCTGTATCGTGTAATAACCTGTTTCTCCTCGAAAATGCTACAAATTCAAATGTTTTTCTTTTTTTTCTTTTTCTGTGGCATTGAACAATTTTCAGTACAGTTGAATCCACAGTCAGCTCTTCGGACATTGATAATTCAGTGTACGTAAGTTTGTGGCTGCCGACAGCATATTGAAATAACGTGCCTTTTTTTGCCATTTCATTTTCATCTCTAATTACATTTGAAAGTTTCATAGCTGGTCGGGCTACTTTTTTAAAAAACGATAGCTCGAAGCAACGAGTTGATGAGAAATCGTAAGCACCGATGTTTGTTCGAAACAGATGGGACGTGGTTTATTGAAATATTCATTATCATTTTCCTTCCCCCACTTTTTCTCCTCTTTTTCTGTTCTTTTTACGTCTCCAGAGGCGAAGCACCACGTTGATAACTCGACGCTCGCTACCTCGACGCGACCTTTGATTCACGATAAGTACAGGGGCCGTTCGAGACTATAATTCGCCCCGCGACGACTGTAGTTACACTCCTGTTCATAAGTCACCAGACACTTGCTTATTTCGATCTAAATAGTTACTAGAACACAGATATACTTTTCCGGATTAATTTTACATACATTCTTGTTATATGCACTCTGTTTACTCTATTTTATAATAATATTTGAAAACAAGACTGATATTTTACACATATGATCTGAATAAATGTTTCAAATTATATCAAAAATATGTATATATATTTAAAAAATCGAATCGATGTATTTTGGGATGAATTGGATAGAAGCCTACAGAAATGTGTCCGAAATCAAGAAAAAGACTTATGGAAGAAATTAGAAGAAGCGTGGAAAGAAGTTTGACATATAGAATATGACATATATCAAACTATTTATATGTCAAAAATCTTACCAAGTTGTATCTAATGTATCTTATATCTTTGTGCAAATATGAAGGTCATAGAGTAAACAGAGTACATATAACAAGATTGTATAATAAAATTAATCCGGAAAAGTATATCTGTGTTTAGTAACTGTTTAGATCGAAATAAGCAAGTGTCTGGTGACTTATGAACGGAAGTGTACGTACGTATATGTGTTTCGTTATCGTTAAGCTTCTCCTTGCTACGCGTCGTAACGTTTTTGTTTTTTTAACTGGACGTGCATGAAAATTATATTGCTGAAATATTTGGATAGTTATATTCCTATTCGTGATACACATCGTATTCGAAGCGGTTGGAATTTTATTGCTCGCATAGCGCGCATATTGTATTTTCATCAATTACGTAGTCATAAATATTATGAAAACGCGAGGGGGCTGTTTGCAACATATTTCTCTTCCGAATGACGGATCCTCGAATTCATTTTTTCATGTGTAAACCGGTTTGTTACCGGCAATTGTTTTTAATGCTACATTTATCACGTAATAAATGTCTCTGTTACATTCGTCGAATCATTTTCAACTCGGCCCGTAATTCTCTGCCCGTTGGGAAATTTTATAAATTCATGGAAAATACGGGGAGAGAGTAACGAGAGTATGAAACACCAATAGTTTCACAGTTATTCCCGGCGACGTCGCGAAAAGTCTTCGTTCTCTCAACGTTCAACCGTTTGTTCGCGAATTTCTGATTTCCTCAATTACGAAGTATCGCGTTAACGTTTTCTCTGTAGTAATAGCAACAATGCTTGCGCGCGCTGTTTACGAGACGGGGAACTTCGCTCGCGACGTCGCGAAATAGTTTCACAAAGCGCGTATTTCTTTGCCACAATCGCGAGTATAGAAGTGGTGACAGAAGCAGAGCGACGCGTTCCCCCAACAACGAGTCTCCGAGTCTACGCCTACGAAAAGTTACGCTTTCGGCGACCTCTCTCTTCCTTCGCCCTCCACCCTTCCTTCGCCCTCGACACCCGTTCGCGACAAGTTCTCCGTAATTTATCGGCGTTATTCGCGTCGTTTCGAGTATACTTTGCCCGTCGTTTCGAGCACCGACTATCGATCCGCCGCCGCTGACGCATACACGCGCAAGAAATTAATTCCGTATGCACCCTTCCAGCGCGAGACCGATTTCGGAGAACGCATCCAAGCTGCCATTGTGTAGTCCTACCGAAATCTACCAACTTCCTCATGGTGGGTCGCAGATAGAGAACGAACGTGTCTGTAAACTCGATGATCGATGTAATCTCGTTTGCAGAATTTAATTCGATGCAATTTCCAGAAATTTAATTACGTGGGAGGGGGGGGGGGGGAGATGAGTGGAAAGCTCTCTTTGGTAGGTTTGGAATAAAACTAAATTTGCAGTAAAATTAAATTTTATTTACTTTCTCGATGAAATACGGCGAGATTTCACTTTATTAAAAAGTGTGCTAAGTTTGATGACACTTGGATTAGCGATTCAATCGAAACTTGATTACGCTGAATTAAAGTTTAAGCACGGAACGATTGATCGTTTAATGCACGATGATGAACTCGACTCAAGATGGCACTTTAATCCTGAATGTTTCCAAAACGATTTCAAACGTCTTTTCGAAATATTTTCTTAATCAGAGAGTAACAAAATCTACGAACGTTGAAAGTTCCAACGGGGCCAATGACTCGGACATCCTGCACTTTACCTCCGCGGGAAAGGAACGGGGAACGTAAACTCTTCATATAAAGTGTACGTAACGAATCGTCTTAAAAGCAACGGCGGAATTTTCTGAAACTTTCAGGAACGAGATTTAGCGTAACTGTCTGAAACATGCTCTTTACGCTCGTCGTTTAATATAAGGATCGTTTGCCTAGATATCCCCTGGCGAACCGGTGACACGTAATACCACTATTTCCCCCGTTTCCCATCGGCCGTGGTAGTTATCGATTTTCGTGCGATCTACGGTAGCAATCGCGCGATTTTACTCGGGATACGACATCCGCAATTTCACGATGAAATTTTTAGCGTCCGCCGGCGTTGCAAAGCCGAAACCGGGCAAACAGGCAAGCAAACACCCGGGGCGGGAAAGTACGGAAAGAGACTCGGTAGCTCGATAATTTTCGAAAGTTATCGAGCTTGGTCATGCCGTCTCTCCCTCTCTCCCTCCGTTCGCCGAAATTTCCAAACGAGCGCGTATATTCGGCAAATACGAGCGTTCCGCGGGAATTTAGCGCGGATTAAGAAGGAATTTCATCCATCGAAATCCTTTTTAAAGCGACCATCTTTCCCCCTCATAGGATTACCGATCCATATCGAACACTAATACGATAAACTACGAGCGTTCCGTGTATCCGGTGGGATCCGGAGGTGTAAAAGTGTCGTAAAATCGTTGGAAATGAGAGGGATCTCCCGAGTACGTACAACTCCGGAGCAATATAATTCCAGTCGAGAGTAGCATTGAAGCTGTTGATTGAGAGATCCGCTAGTTGTCCGGCACGTTGTCGAAAATATCCGATTACCTGGGGAGATCTTATCCCCGTGTTAAAAGAATGGGGAACAAACGTGAGAGATAGAAGCTTCTAGCGTTCTCTGCAAACAGATCTGTTCCGCTGCGAGACATTAACGCCACGTTTCAGAATACAATGGTCTGTTCTTCTCTCTGTTCGGCTCCAGAGAAACGTTCGCTCGTCGGACTCGCCTTCCTCCCTCGCACCCTTTCGCATCGTATTTGCCGGTAGCTTCTTGACCGACCGGATACCAGCGACACTATGATCCCTCATCGACGAATTACTTCGCCCTCTGGCGAACCCAGCAGCCCCCTCTCTACGCTTAATCGTGCGCGAACGCCGTGAAAATTAACGCCGTATCGTAAGATCTGACGCGTCGTTTTTGAGAAAATGGTGCTTGAAATTTTCGCAAAGAGACCGACACGACCTACGTACTTGCTGCAAGATTCTATATCTCTCGGACGAAATTTTTCTTTTATCTGAACCTTGTCTCACGAACATGGATATTACAACAGAGTATAGAGCTCCACCGCAATAGCAAACTGGTCGATCGGTTAGTAAAACGAATCGAGGGCACGTTAGATGATGATGTACGAGCACTTGGAACAGAAAATCGTGGCTACGATACACGATTAGGCGATATCCTCGAAGAGATATCAAGGGTGAAGGGAAGCTGGGATAAAAACGATTAGTCAGCGTGAATTATCGCGGGATGTTTCTGTCAGATGCTAGAGATACGTACAGATGCATATTTCTGCCTTTGTTGCAGAAAATTACACGATTCTGGATGGAAATTACATTTCCGAAAAATGGTATCGGGACTACGGTCACTCTTTCGCGACGACGTATTTCCAATAATAATTCAATTTACTTGGCCGTTCGTGGATTATTTTATTACGTTGCCGTCAATTTCGCGGACTCGCTCAACTGCTTGCAAACGTGCAATTCATTTATAATTCGCGTCAAGCAGATGAGAATCATTGACGTGAAAATTCGTATATCAATTGTCATCCAATGCCGTGCAAGATTAAACAGCCGTCGACGCGCTCGTTAATTAGCCACCACGGGAGACTGGACGAGCGCGAATAACACCGGCTTTCCATTAACAATTTTTACCAGTGTCAATTCGATCCGGACACGCACGCACGTGTACGAAACGACTGTAAGTTACAACTATAGCCATTTACGATTTATCCTTTAGCCGATTTCGCGCGCGTGTCTACGTGCGAACGAAGCGGATCTAGACAGTTTGGCGAGCCCGCGATTAAAGTATTAAATATTTAATAACGGCTCGTGGGTTCGTTATAAACAACCGCGTCGTTTATCGGTGGACGCGAGCGCGCACCGATGTACAGTGCGGCCGGATAAATGCCGATAAATATCCCGACTTAGTAGCTCTGATCTTGTACCGATTTTTCATCGACCATTTCTCGTCGATTGTCACGAAAAATTAAATATATTTTCGCGCTTAAGCCATTGCAGTTGTGTTCGTCAGTCTGTCCGGGGGGAGGAAATTATGGAGGAACGATGATTATTGGAATCGGAGTAACTGGAACTATCAGCTTGAAAGCAATAATCGATGATACGTGGGACACGTCTGTTGCAGCCTGGCAGAACGATGTTGATTAATGAACAACTTCCTCGGATTTTCGCTATGAATAATTTGACATCTGTGGCTGGACACTGACGAACCGGTTCGCAGATTATTCACGTCCGACGATTTCGTGACTTTTCTTTTTAAAATATCAAAATAGAAAGAAACAACCTTGTTTTACCGAACGCGAGCGTTTCGAAATTGCGTTCAACGTCGTCGATTATTCTCCGTGCCGGCTGGAATACTACGTACACGTAGCCTTACGTACACAAATACACAACACCGACCATCTGGCACTTGGAAGGCTGCCTCTAGCTCTAATCTCTCGCAGGTTGCGCCTATCAATCGGCAGGAATCACCGGCGGACCAATGACAAATTAATCCCTTCCCGGGGCGATTAATTAAAATGTATTATAAGGCAGGCTCGTCGTGGATGTCGCGTCACGTGACGGCGTAGAACGGCGCACGGCTCGATTCATCATGTTTTACGTCGGTGCTACGTCGATGATAATAAATCCTTGTCAGGGCGGTTCGGTGTAACGGAGATGACGGGAGCCAGCGAGGCCGGAGAGGCGAGGGGACAGGTCACACGCGGCAGAGGGAAAACGACTTGCGGTGGCAACCCGGTTTCTGTTTCATCTACATTTTCTATAGCGACCGGCGTCGACCACCGTGTACCTTTCGCCTCTATTTTCCACCGTCTAGCCCCTGTCCGATGGAAGGGCTCTGCTAAATAATGATCTACGATGCCCTCGTGGTTCGCGAATGCACGCCCCCGCTCTCTCTCTCTCTCTCTCTCTCTCTCTCTCTCTCTCACACACACACACACTTTCTGCCTGTGCGGTGTCGATGAAACGGAGGTATGAGGGAGCGCCTACGATCCCAGTTAACCCCTTCGAGTCCAACCCTCTCCCCCTCCCCTCGTTCGCGACATACACGTAAACGCGAGCCCACCCCAAGTTCCGGAAGCTGCATACATATATTATCTTTCACGTGCAAAATATTCCGGCGAAAATTCGGAAAGAGACCAGCGTATTCGGTCGACTCGATTTTCGAATTACATACATTTACCCCTTTCTCGAATTCTTTTCATTCCTTGGATAGCTGTACGAACAGCAGGCAGTATGGTATAATGGCGTTTCTGCATTATGCGTTCCCTCCATTGTCGCCAAGTGTCAATGTATCGATGTCTTTTTGACTCGCGGCGCGTACATTTATCGACAGCATCAAATCGACTGACGTGTCCTTGTCGATAAACGTTGACGATTCCAAATTGTACCGACGAGTTAAATAACACTGGCAGCGCTATAGAAATTCAGTCGCGATAATGCGGCTTGCTCGTTGATAGACAACCGTTAGGTTACGTTCAAGTTACTTCTCGGCGAAATATGGAGAGAAAGAAAAAAATAGGATATTTCCATTTGTTGGGAAGTGAAGCGCCCAGGACAAGAGACAAGGGGAGAGAGACGGCTTTAAGTTACGGCTTACGACGGCGCTAAGTCAGCCGTGCGTCGTGTCTTGTACGGATAACATTGTTACACTGTTCTGTTCGAACCAAGGACCTCTACAGAGCTTAGCGTGTCCTCGCGCAAAATTTGCGAACAATGTAATGGACCTATCGGATATTATATAATCGTATTATGTCCCAACAATTTCCTTTCCCATAATCGTTTCACAAAGAACAATATATCGTATGTATACAGCAATTTTATATTTTATACAAAACAATATCGCAATCAATCATATATATAGCAATTTTTGTTTAGAAAATAACAATTTGTTTGGATTTTATATTTTATATATTATATAAATTTCATATTTTATTGTATATATAGCAATATACATATATATACACACTGCAATATATATATATAGAAATTTTAGTTTAGAATACAATAATTTGTTTCTGTTTTATATATTATATAAATTTCATATTTTATTGTATATATAGCAATATATATACATATGTACACACACAGCTATATATATATATATATATATACACATAGAAATTTTCGTTTAGAATGCAATAATTTGTTTTCTGTTTTATATATTATATAAATTTCATATTTTATTATATATATAGCAATATACATATATACACACACAGCAGTATATATATATTTATTTATATATTATATTTTACAGCAGTATATATATATATATTTATTTATATTTATATATTATATATTATATTTTAAATTTTCGTTTAAAATATAGTAATTTGTTTCTGTTTTATATATTATATATTATATATTATATATTATATAATCTGTTTTATATTTTATATATTATATAAATCTCATATTTTATAGTATATATAGAAATATATATATAAATTTTAGTTTAGAGAACAATAATTTAATTTTATTTTATATATTATATAAATTTCATATTTCATATGTAGCAATCAATTTTCGTTTAGAAGGCAGTAATTTGTTTGGAATACAATCGACGTACCAAATACAATTTCCACAATTAGAAATTTTGAAATTATCGAGATGATGTTGGCACGTTCATCTCTCTTAATAGCAATTGCAGGAGGGAAATCTGTGAATCCCATCGGTGATATCGATCACTGGAAAGAATCACTGGCAGCTGATTATTATAACAGGGTGTTTTGCCAACTCTGTCGAGTACATTATGAATCTTCTATATCTACGCTCTCCCCTGAGAGCGTGCGCGTACACGCGTGCGTCAACTCGACCGCAATCCTGACACGAACCTCGGGAGAACGTGAAGAAATATATTATTTTCAATTTACCGTTGGATTTTACGCAGCTGCTCTTTATCGATTCCACGCGCCATTGATCACCGAACCGCGTAAAAGGCTCGGCCGCGTATATTCGCCCGTTTCCAACAACTTGATCTAAACGCGGAAGCTGACCAACGAGCGGAATTTTATCTCCCCGGCGCCAATTAAACAATCCGATTAAATCCATGTAACAAAATCTTTGGTCATTTCGTTTCAACGAGTCGTTACGTTTCGCGCGCGCGCGCGGAATCCGATCAGAGAAGCGGATTAGTTTCATCGCGATGCACTTTTCAATGTTGAATCCTTAGTGCAGTTGGTGCTGTCTTTTCTGATAGAATTCAAACGCTCTTTGCTTTGTTTTCTTTTTCTCACTAGCGGAGCTCTTTATTTTCTCTAGCAATTTAAATCATTCAACCTTGACATTCATTGTTCAATTTATCAATCTCGATCAGGGAGAATGTGAAATAACCAAAATTTTAGTAATCTGAATTATAGTCATCTATAATCGAATGATATTATTCGAGAATTAGTAGAGAGTGGGAAAATATATTTTTAAAAGAATGAATGTTATTTGTTCGCACAGTAATAAAATCGAACAGCTCTCTTTATGTAAATAGCCCACCAGCTTTCTAAAGTAATTTTGTCACTCGACGAGTTGATAGTTAACACTAACGCCCTACGTTTCACGCGGTGTTTTTTCGCCCTCGACACTATAGAAATTCGATTTCTCTCGATTCCCCAACGGCCGAAAGAGACGAGAGAGGACAACGATATCCAGTGGGAACGGCTAAGCTGGCATTGATTTTCTGGCCCATTTAAAGAGCCTACCCCATACTTCTTGACACGGCCACCTCGCCAGTGGGGATAATTTAATTTGAGCCTCGACCGGTCGCGGCCATCGGGAGAACGGCATCGATCGATACCGGTTACCCGCGAACGATATTATTATTGAGCAGACAACGAAAATTTACAGCGCCCGGCGACACTCTATTCCCGATAAAATTCCCTCTTCTTCTTTTGTTTCACCATCTCTCACGATGCTTCGTTCTGTATTCGTCTGTATTCGACGAATATCGTCTTTCTTTCGAAATCGACAGATTTAGACGTTTTTAATTGCAAAGTAAATGACCGTACAGGAACACGTTAGTTTCATTTTTTTTCCATGACTGATCCTAGATTCAACGAGAGAGTGCGTAACTATGATAATTTTTCGGGATTTGTCCATAAACGGAGATATCCAATTTTAAATTTAGTTTGAAATTTACATTGTAATTCTTCGTTTCTTCTTTCACGTTATTTATACATTTGGTAACTTCTGACGTTGTTTTCTTCACGTCTGTTCTCTTTGTGTCCGTTCATAAATAAACGAAACTATCTAACTATCGAGGAAATTAATTTAATTTAAAGGCCAGTTTGAAAGTCGATTAACGTTTGTTCTCGGTTGTCGTGCGTCGTCGGGCAAGTATCCGCGGCCGAATCGCGTTCGCGTTCACTGCAATTGCCACCGATTGATAGATAGCACGTTTTGATCCGAGCTCGTTTTATCCTGCCGTTTAACGCGATGCGCAGCAGCGCCAGGCTGCTTCGTACGTGAACCACGTGTGCCCCGTTATCGTACCGCCAGCCCGCGTACGGCTATTTCTCTCTGCTCATTTTTCGCGACCGTTTCTCGCGTTCATCTCGCATGTTTCACGCGATTTTCCACCAACACGACGCCATTAGCTAGTTGCAAGCCCGTGGTCCGTTACCGATATTGCTTGCTCACGTACGTTCAATTGCCATTCCGTAGATCGCCAGGTCGATATCGGCGCGTCCAACGTGGAATATTTATTCAGAAATCGTAACACGTCCCCAATATTGGATGTTCGCGTTGGCTCGTCCGATTTGCATGCCCAGCTGGCATTTAATTACCCTAACATCGCTATGCGACGTTCGAAAGTCGATTTAGATCTGTTTTCTCGTCGTTTGTCTCGCCGCGCCGCGAATTTCCCCACGTTGTTTGTCGACACGTCGAAGTTGTACGTACTACGCGCAACGATTTCACGTGCCTACGACGGGGGAGGAACGAAAGAAACGAACGACGGCGGAAAGATAATTCAGATATTAAACATCGAGCTTTCACGCCGCAGCGATAAATTTAATTCTCGGTGTACCTCTACGCGCGGCCACGTTTTAAATCACTTTCACGCTCTTGAAATTCATGCAGCCCTTAGGAAACGCTCCCCTCCCCTCGCCACACTCTCGTGAAAGTTTCACACGGTGGATCAAAATTTCAGTGCCGGTGTAATTAGAAGTATGTAAAATTTAGTCCCGGTCTGGACTGCACTAACGACGCGCCGTAAAATTTGATATCGGGAGAAGAGGGGATGTTATAACGAAGTTGCTCGGGATCGCGATGACGACGTGCCCCACCGTCTCGAATCGAAGCTTAAAAATTAATGGAGTTGCTAAACTGTCCGTCAAGTTCTCGCAAGATCGAACGTCGCGCACCGATCCCAGAGGAGGGATCGTCTCCGCTCGCGTTTGAAAATTATCCACGAAAATGATGGCGAGGAATAATTAAAAGGATAGCGATTTCAACGCGAAAACTGAAAGCTAATGGCTCCGTTTTTCAAACAGCGATGCGCGGCTTAACGCGAACCCGGCAAATTCAGCGAATTCGCGCAAATTTTCGGATTAACGCGACACGGCGAGATAAATGCTGTGACGAACATGTTGAATAATCGACTCGTAATAATATTCCATTTATAATATCGTTCCGCGCGATGTTTATGAAATTTATCGAAATTCTCGTCGATGTTTTTATCATAGGAAATATATATTCCACCTAAATCTTTCTTAACAACTAGGTTTAGAATCAATGTGGGTTAATACTGTTTTACTTAGAATTTAATATTCTTTCGATTTATAACGAAAAAAATACAAAGTTTATGTTAAAATTTAGTTAAAGTTTAAAGTAAAGTTTAAGTTAAAGGAGTAAAGGTAACTGAAAATTTCGTGATTCTTCAACACACACACACACACACACACACACAAGAAATTGATATTCCATATTTTGCCTCCCTTAAAAACAACTTTTGTATTTAACAACTTTTCATTAGACGCATCATAGAATGCCGTGTTTATGCTCGTAAATCATAGAAAGCAGAATACGACGAATTTCTCCATTTTCCTTAACATTCTAATTAACGGATGTAAAACGTTTCTGCAATGATTGTAGACAGATGATCGCCGCGTAACACACTCTGTACGTCGAACATTCGACGCTTCTCGAAACGTCGAGTTTCAAAGTCAGCTATTTTGGAATTGCGTTTAACTTTCTATTGTACCTGTTAGGGCAACTTGCAATTCTCTGACGTTCCCAGACTGACAGCATTTTCCCGTGTTTGATATTTAAACGAAAGTTTAAACGCGCGTTTAAACAATAACAGCGTCGGATTGAAACGTTGCGATGCAATATTCTGCCGACAAATTCTTGCCACTCTGTCGAGTCGATGGGTATTTTGTATTGCTCTTTTATCGCTTAAATTTAACGATAGATATATTATTTATATCTGAATGAGTAAAAGTAAAATACGATTGAAGTATATGTCTCTAACTTGCTCTTGTGTGTTTTTAGTAATCGTTAAAAGATTTAACGAGGAAAAGTTGTTAAATATTTTCTGGTGAAAGTAACTTTCGGATGTGTAGATTACCTAGTGTCGCAATTCAATAGGGAAATAATTCGATAATAATCGCTAATATTCTCAAGAATAATTGCAGCACTTATGCGTATTATAAAAATTTATTATATTATATTTTTTATATTTTGTTAATAGTTTATTATATTATTTAATTTATATATTTTTTTAACCTTTGCCATTCTTCAGACAAGCACTTGTGCTCCCAAACTTTTTCCTTTCTTCGCTTCATTACGATGACGTGCTTTTGCGTATTTTGAAGAATTTTCACTGTCACTGATACTATTATTAGGCACCAAAAAATTTGGAACTGAAATTCCGGTTGTTTCGTGAATTCCCATGTCAAAGCTGAATTAGTGCTGCTACAGTGCTGCAGTTTTGGTAAACCAACGAAAAAGCGATTAAAACCTAGATACGGTTACAAACATACCACAAATTTCTGGCAACCTGTTGCAGAACCGCCATACTTATTATTCGGTTAGTTTTTCCTTTTGCACAAACAAACAAAAGATTGAAAAATCACAGTGGCACGGAATATGTAACAAAAAATATATAGAGGATAGAACTAGCTCCCTTTCTGCGAATCCATTTTACACGTCACCTCGGAATCGATCTCAAAGTTCAGATCTCACTCCAATTAACCACGCTGAAACGCTGACTTGGAGTTGACTGGAAATTAGCCGTGAAATCTGACAGTCGCTGTTTGCGTCTATTGTTTATGGGAAAACTGGTGGCAAGGTTCGTTCACCTCGATGAGTATAGCCAGGGCATGGCAACCGGTGCGTCGCGATTTTCCACGAAACACGGTAGAATAAATCCTCGGTGGTGGGCCGACAGGCGGATCGGCGACGGCTGGCATAATCTCCTCGCGTTTCACGGTTCGGGAACATCGTGTACACAATAACGCGGGTCGTGCAGCATACTTTATTTAATTCCTCTACTCGACTCCTTGTACAGTCGAAGCTTACGCGAGAGAGGATGTTGTTTATCGCAAGCTAACGCACCGACGAATGAAGATATACGAGAGGCCACGTTCACAATCGAATTAATACGACCAACTGGTTCCTTCTTCCACGAGGAAACTTAGCGAGCGTGTCTTCTTCCTGCAACGTATTACACACGCGCGACTTGCGTGTCCTTTCCTTCTGCGTGCTCGCTCGCTCGCTCGTGCCCCACTCGTGAAATTTGCACGCACATCGAAGGAATAACGAGGACGAGAGCGTGTTTGATCGATAACTCGTGTCCCGAAACGAAACGCGAATATCTACCACGCGGGTAGGGTTGACTCCTCTCTGTACCGAGACGTATCGCCTCCGGCGTCCCAACTTAGACCTTCGCCACTCCCACCCGTGTTTGTATTTCGACTTGTTAATATTTGGAGCGTCGGTCCACGGTCTTTTGATATTTCGGAATTATTGGTTATTCGGAGAGTTAGAGACGGAGTATCGACGTCTCTGTGGAAATGAGACGATGGTGGTAAATTTTACAAAGGAGCACGCTACATGTAGAAATGCTCTTTAACATACGTTTCATCTTCTTTGTTGCACGTATCCTGGGAAACTCGACGATGTAATCTTATTACGTATTGTTCTTCGTACATACGCCCACCGGTACGAAAGCCACCAAAAAGGGGGAAAAGGATTTACTAACGACGATATGTCTGAGTCTATTTATTATTTACGCAGAGGTGTGCGGTACATGTGGATTTTCTAAAATACGCGTCTCTGAAAATTTCTCTCTCTGGCCGATCGTCTTGGTCGGTTGTTCCAGGTCGTACATAAATCACCGGGAAAGAAGCGTTATTAATGAGAAGAGCGAGCGACGCAGCTTACCAGCCAGCTCGCTGAATCGTCGAACAATGCGGAAAATTTCTTGCGCTCGGCGACGACGCGAAGGGTAGGGAAACCGGGTTACGGGAAGTCAGGGTGTCGTTTGTCATTGCGCGGATCAGATTTCCCGGGCGTTCGCCCGCGCGAAAGTCGCCGCGTCAATCTATGGTGCCCGGGATTCCTCTGACTTTTCCATAATTTACTCGCGTCCTCCTCCTCCTCCTCTTCCCTCCCGTAAAAGTTGGAGCCGCCGGTGTCTTTCGGCCGCGCGTTTCGTGCTCGACGAGCGGAAGGAAACGCGTTCCGGGTGAATTCGTCCGTTCGTTCGTACGTCACTGGCACAAAGAGGGCGGGCGAGAGCTCGCGGAACGGGGACGAAAGAGAAAACGGCGGCGCGGTGATATTTCTCGGTGAAGTTTCGATTCGACCGACAGGTCGGAAGAACGATCGCGCGAGAATTTCTGATTCGTCGGGCACTTGCCGCCCCGGGCAACTTGCTCGATCTTCACGCACGTCATAAATCAACGCGGATGCGCCGCGGAACTCGCGGGCAACTTGCCGATTATCGATTATGCCTGCTGAATTAACGATAGTTGCTCGTTGCGTCGAGACGTCGGTTGATCGGTAATTGAACCAGCCGCGATACTTGTTCCCCTCCTTGGGAAGTTTCACGGAGAATATTTTATTTCCCTCGATGTTTGAACAAACACGTTCACGAGTTTATTATCTTGACTTAAATTGGCCGTGCCTCGTCTAGGAATCTCAAGTAAACTTCGCTATTTTCTTCGTATGTTACACGAACGACGTAACTGTATCAGCGTCGATGTCTTTGCATCAATTTGAACTTTTTCTCCTTCTACCGTTTTTTCGTGACTTTGTAAGTTTCAGTACGGAAGATTTATTCGCGACGAACTGTCACAGCCTGCAACTGCCGTCCGCTTCGTACTCTGTACAAATGAATTTTCATTAACCGTGAATAATAATTAAAATATAATCTCGGCATCTCGTTGGCCGAGCAACTATCGAGGAGGAAACTTCGATTCACGCCTATCTTAAATTTAATCGTTTGTAGCTCGATACCTACGCGCTCGCCCCGCAATTTGATATATGAAGTTATCGAATTTATCAGCTCAAGTTTGCGGAAATAAATAATAGGGGGATTACGGGGTAGAACCCGACCCCGCAACTAACTTCCACTACCCGAACATATTTATGCGGTTACAAACTTTCGGTACCTTGACCCGGCTCGAGGCTCGGATACCCGAACACCCTTAACAAACAGTATATCCAGCGAGCGAAATATACAACGCGCGAAGTCGTTCTTTGCTCGGCTAGATTCCTCGAGCGAATTTTCAAGAGAGCGTGCGTCCCTTTGCGAATACTCCTCGAGAATTCGCCACGTGCCAACTTCGTCGCTATTCGCCCCCACAGCCCTCACAGCCGCGCACGTGTCTCAGAAAATTTTATTGGCGCCCACGCCGCCACTTATAAGAACTCGCCAACCCCTAAATTTCATTCGATATTCAAGAAACCTCACGTGCATCGAGGGAAAACTTCCCCTTTCGTGACCCCCGAGGTTGCCGCAATTCTTATTCCTCGCTTAACCGCGCCGGCACACGCAAAATAAACCGCGCGTGACGTACGTTTTCTTCTCGTTTTCCTTTTTCTCACGATAGACGTTGCCAGGACGTGGCCCAGTCCGCTCTAAATAATTCTAATAACGTGTCCCGGGGTTGATGTTTCCGGGAAGGGTCGCCACCCGGCCGAGTTTGCCGCTCGGATCTTCCGAACGGGCGGCACGTAATCTCCCAGTCGGAAACGTTTCTCCGTTTACACGCGCGGCTACGTGACCCGGCGCGTGTTCGCGCGCATTACAACGGCGAGCGTTACGTCACGGTCGGGGCGCGTACATACGTGAGAGTGGCGCGCAAGACCAAGATGGTTCGACAGTCGAAGAGCGAGCTACGCGCCTTGGTTGATGGATATAGGAGGGGCGGTTATGGAACCGATTATATCCGCGAGCTTCGCGAACACTCGCGGCGGGTATTCGATAAGCGAGACGATAAAAGCTGCTCCGAAAGATGCAAATATTTGACGTGGTATCACCTGCCGCGGCAAAAAGGGGAAAGAGAGAGAGAGCGTTCGATAAAACGCGCCGCAGGGCGAACGCTCCCCGCGATCATTACGCGGACATTTACCCCCGCGGAGCGTCGAAAAGAAACTGGGAAATTCCCGTTCTTCCTTTTTCGGAACGGTTTTTCTGCCTGCGCAGGGCGAGGTTTGTTCGTGAGTCACGATATACACTAACCTGTGATTATTGAAAATTACAAGGACGTTTAAATTACACGTTAATCCTATACGACGTACTTTATCGTGGGCAAACTAGGTCGTTTATAATTAATAGTAATTTCTTATTATTCTCAAGAGATTGGGAAAAGTTCCAAAGTACTTACTTACATACTTACAAGAAAAAGTATCCCCAGCGAGAGAGAAAGATTTGAGAATAATGAATCATGATGCAAAATGCAAAAATCGAGATTCCCATTTACCCGTAATTTGTGTTTGAGTAAACGAATGTTCAGGAAAACTTGTTAACATTTGCTTGGAAAAATTTATGAAAACTACGGTTTTCTAAATATATTGTTTAAACAAAATGGTATACATCATTAAATTCGTCGTTATAAAAAACACTAGTTTCATCAATTTACACAGAAAACGGTAGATATTTGACAGTAAAATAAATGTAGCGCACCCCCAAATTTAATAGTAGCTTTCACTCTTTCAAATCATCGACGATTGCCGATTAAAAAAAAAAAATACGAGTCAAATATTTTTTTGAAAACTAAAAAATTTTTTTTTTATGCCACATTTCATCAAAATCGATGTGTTCCTTGTTAATCAGAAGACCTTTCTCACATATGAAAACTTTTGTCTGATTGTAACGATATATTTGGCAGAATGAATAAAGGGAGATTACATTTCATTCGATTTTAAAGATTTAAAGAAGAGTTTCGATCGATGGTGGAACGATGCCCGATGCGCGACGGAGGATCGATGAGCGTTTCACCTGGGGACTAGGCCTGACACGATGCAACCGATCAAATCGAATTCGTCCGTCGGGGACCCACTTAAGTGTTTCCTGACGAACGGGTGTTTTATCGTTTACGAGCTCGTAAAATAGAGTGGATATAAATGGTAGAGCCACGCGAGGGCGGTAAAGAAGAAAACAACATTTATGATTCACACCGGTGTATTGTAAGGGTTGTTTCTAACGGCGTGAAACTACGATAAAAGCCTAAAACCATTCGAAAATTTCGAAAGCTCGATCATGCGAACACTCAGCAGATAATGTCGACAAACAATTGCCATCGGTGTGAAAGCTCGTCCAAAGCTATTGCATTTTGTAACAAATGCATACGAACAAATCTTGCCTGCACATTGCTGGTTAAAAATCTGCAACCACTTTTCGTTTCATGGGATTTAAAGAAATAAAGAGACTTTTTCTCGGAAATCAATTCCAAATTAACCAATAAGTATTACAGATCATTTGTGAGATTTCTATTTTCATTTCTTCATTATTCTATATTTTTTAATGTACTCGCTATCGTTCGATTACGCTTGGAATTCCTTATCATTAATATGTTAAGCAAAAGCAAATAAATTTAATGTTATTTTTGTATATATGTACTTTTGACAGTTGAAAACATGGCAGTCGGTTATGACTAGATCAAAAGAAAAAAAAAAAGAAATTGGTATGCATCGATCAAATTAAAAATAAAGAATTGTACAGAAAACGCAAGGACAGGCAGAACGTCTTTTCAACTTCCAACTATATATGAAAATTTGTGAGATCTAGTAGTACAAGTCAACGTTTATAACTTCAGCGCAATAACCATAGCAATATTAAAGATTCAGTATAGCGGTTGAGAGTTAATAATAAAATTAACAGAAAATTCAGTAGGCATATTGTCCGATCGTGAGACTTGAAACGAACGATTAAGAGAAGTTCAGTCGATAACTACCGGGAAGAAGTTCTTTATCGGGCGATTAGCGAGTTGGCATCGTGAAGTGCGGCGCAGAATTCATATTTGTCGCGATTAAACGGCATCGGAGAGGAACGTAACACCGGAGGAGGCAGCCTTTCAATTAAAGTTCACAAGCCAGAGTCCCTCGCGGCATCGTGATTTAATTAAAGCGTTCGGGAGTAATACGATGACTTTACGGGCCGATTCAGCCGAACAAAGACCATATTTATCGAACGTCACGTCGGTACGTTCCCGTTTCCACCGTCGTCCCCGCCCGGAATTCTGAAAATTGAACCGGAATCATTTTAATATGACGCGCTTCAATCTATGACGGTGGATAATCGGGGCCGGATAACGAGTCGACAGGCACGCCAACTACTTCGCGAGAACGTAAACTGGAAGTAATGAGATTTTCACGATCGCATTGATGCTCGCGCGGTGAGAAATCTGCAAAATCTGACGGCATTCCTTACGAACTGTTAAGTAAAATTACGATGGCGGGCTGGTCTCTCTCGAGTTTCAGAATACTTCGTCGCTTATTAATTTGTCACTCGTTTAGGTTGCATCGATAAATTTCTTTTTCGGACCAATTCTGGACAAATTTTGCCATCAAGTTCCACCAATGTTACGTTTTATTTAACAGTTATAACACTGGTCAATTTCTTGTCCTTTGAATTTTAACTACACTGTCGCAGTATATCGCTCAAATTGTCATCATAAGCATAGGCCTGCTCGTTAACCTCGATAAAAAATTTCAAAAACCATTCTTCACAGCCTGTACCTTCAAACACCTACAGGCTGTGCGTTACGGTCACGGTTCAAAGAACCTCGACGGCATTACAAACTCATTTAATCGCCAATGGGAGAAACTCCAGGCAGCGAACGCACTGCGCCCTAGCATAATTTAAGCTTCGGTTGCCGGTTCGCTCGGAACTCGTAACTCGAATTCGAAATCCCCCTGGTGTGTCCGCTTCGTGCAAAGACCATCTGCTAGCAAGCAAGGGCCGGGGCCGCACGGCATCCAACTGCATTACATCCGGCAAATGTTAACACAGCCGAGGCGCGTGTGGACGCGAGCGTGCGAACTGGCCAACGAGCGGAGCTTACCACCGTGGGCGGTGGTTCCGCAGGGTCGCGCGTATGCGCATCACCGTGTGGATGACCGTGTGGAAATTTAAGGGAGGAATCGAGCGCGCAAGAAGCCAGTCTAATTAACAGATAACAGTCACCAGGATATCAGCGTATCCGCGGGCGAGCAAGACCGCACGACAATACGTTATTCTCGTTCCTTGACACACAACGTGAAATCTCCGCGGTCAGAGTCCCCATGAGCGTCAAACCTAACCTAAACCATTGTGCCATTGTGATGCGATGGAGAGACGCGCTTCGTCCTGCTCCAGGAATCCCTGTCACACTGAAAATCCGCATGGAAGACCGCACGGAACGTTCGCGAATTCCCTGAACTGAATTCCCCGATATATTGTCAGTTGTGTGTTTTTTTCTGTGTTTAATTAATTGTCAGATTAAGTTTCGCGTGCGCGTTCGAAGTGGCCTTTTTTTTTTTTTTTTTAGTAAAATGAGGGATGCAAAAGGGTTTGAAAGTGATTTTCCTTCGTTCCTTCGCTCGACAGATTTTCTTCAGTTTTGCAGACAGAATGATTGAACATCTGATAGTAAGAAAATAAGTGACAATAGGATAGATATATCTCGATATATCTTTTGAAAGAAGAAAATATAAAATTCTGTATATGTATTTTCGTGTTGCCGAAAATTCGTAAAAATTTATTAAGAAGATTAACAAGGTTAAATAAGAACGGAACAAAGTAAAATAATTGGGATAATCGTATCGGTAATGCTCGTATACTTCAGAGGCGGAAAGTGAGTATTCAGATCGAACCGAAACGTTCGAGCTGAAGACGACGTGGATTTTCGTCGTTCCTCTAATGAACGTGGCTTTTAATTAGCATTCGCTGAGAGAGATTGATGCCGGGGATTTGTCGTGCTGTTTACTCCGCAAGGTATTCCCTTGGTTTCGAGCGGATCCATTTTTATGCGGCTGTAACGAAGGGGTTGGAGCCGGATAATTTGCTTCTTAGTCGTGAAATTAAACTCGTTGCGATATTTCGTTGCTTTTTGCGCGATGTTTTTGCGCCTTGATCGATGGACAGGGATTTATTTTAGTTGCCGGGCAAGACCGCGAATTAAACACCGTCGCTAGTTGCGTCTGGAATTAATTCGTATACGTTGAGGATTATTTCGAAAAACAGTGAAACGGATATGTATTTAGAAATGTTTCCCGTGTGCGTTAGATGATACGCGTGAGCTTGATAACATTGGTTTTTGAATGTTTTTTTTTTTTTGTTTATTTTTTTTTTGTTTTATTAACAGACATTTATTTTGTGCCAGTATATACAGTATTTACATATGTACAAAAGCATAACGAGTAAAAGCTTATCGGTTTGTAGCGTTGTTAGATTAAAGGCTCCAACCCTGGAGCACGCGTAATCTTAAGATAGAAATTTCCTACTTATTGTTACATTAACAGTAAACAAGCGTTAATTTTTGTCTTAACTATGGGGGTTATAATTTTTTTTTTCTTTTTATTATTATACAATAAGGCACGGGATTGTACAATAATATTTTGGTTATGTGTAAGAGAGGAACGGGAGAAAGAGGGTGGGAGCGCTATAATGTTTTATATATAATATTATATATAATGTTTTATATTAATTGTTAGTTTTATGTTCATTAAATATTATAAGACTATGACTATTGGTTTTTGAATGTGATTATTAATATAAAGCTTACAGATATATGTCTTAGGAAATAGATTTTCAACGAAAACGAAACATTCTTTCTTTCTCGTGATAGTAATACCAAATCCATCGCCTTAAACTCGTTACTCAAAGATTACTTACTTCCATTCATCGGTAAGATCAATAGACTAGCGAGTCAGATTTCTTCGAGTCTTATTGAGCGTCACATAGGCTTTATTCGATAAATAGTTAAGCAGCGATTTCCCTCGGATGTTTAATATGAAAGCTTGGTCAGCTGCGCTAACATCGTAGAGCCGGAAGACAAACGTGTTTCAATAGATGGTTATGCATCTATGTAAATCTGCCATTAATTTCGTTATTCAGCTATTATCGAGTTATAGCCGGTGCTGTGCCCCGGAGCATCGGTTGCCCAATGGATTATATATTCGAAACTTTACTGTCCGCCATTTCCCTTTAAGTACCGCTCAGCTCAATTACAAAGTTCCATCATCGTTGAATTATCGCCGTAATACGTTTATCGCCGCTTTTATATTTGTGCTTGTCGAAAAGTTTCCACCGCCGAAGGTCGACGTGGAGTGCGTAAAGAATGATTACTTAGCGGAGAACCGTTTTAAAAGGCTCGTTAATCATGCCTGCAACCGCGTTTCTTCGTCTCGCCTCACCCGTACGTCCCAACTTCCGGTCTTTCAGCCCGACTAATTCACCTTTCAGACTTTAACGGGCAATAAACCGTTTTCACGTTACTTCCCGATACTTCTTTGTTACTCGTTTCGCGCGCCAATTACCTTGAATATTCAAACACGATTGCCCTTTGCATCGAATAGAACGCGCTCTAACTGATTCTTATTCTGTATTCTGTATTTGGAAATAATTTTAACGAACGAGCGGTTGAAGAAACATAGATTTTCTTTTCGCAGTCGAGAAAGGATAAAGGGTAAAAATTACAGTTAAAACTGTCGAACGTATCAAATTTCCGTGCAATTTTCTCTCCCTGGAGTTTCAAGATTTATCGTTCGCCGGTTCTCTCATCAGAAAAGTTTGTCCCCGCGAAATTTAACTCCAGCAGTTAAATTAGAAAGTTGCCTGAACCGGAATTATCTGAATTCGAAGGGGAGGATGTTAACAAAATCTTAGAAACGCGAACATGTGGACTTCTTTACTTTCGCAGCTTTCGTAGCTACGGACTTTTCGCAAAGTAGGTCTTTGAGGATGCAAAGTGATGTGTGTCTAATCGGTCGTTTAGCCAGGTAAATATATTCAGCCGGTTCAGTTTATAACGAAGTTTACAAAAGGACCAAAGAGCGACCGTGGGTGTTGGCGCGAACGAAGTTAAGCTCCAAAGCGGGAAAGTTAAAAGACGATGTACCGCGACGCGTTTAGAATAACGACGACAAAACCGTGGGATGGCTCGGCGAGAGAAAAAGAGAGAGAGAGAGAGAGACAAAGAGAGAGCTTGCCTTGGGTAAACGAATTGCCTCCCTGATCGGATCACGTCTTTCAACTTCCTGCATGTTAAGATTTGCTCGATTAACCACCGAGATTCTCGTCGAATCGGTGAAAGTAAATTAATTTTCAAAGATTGGACGATATTTTACTGACATGACAGTAAACAGCCGAGATTTTGGCTGCTGTATGTGTAAAATTTCCTAATCTCAATAGTGATTTCTCCGCTTGAAGTATTTCAATGCATTGTGCGTGGAATCAAAGAACTGAAGCCAATAGTGATTTCTCTGTTTGATGTATTTTAGTACATTGTACGTTGGCCCAAAGAATATGGAATATCGTTTAATTCTACAAATTGTCGTTCCAAGAGCTTCAAGGGGAATATGTATATTCTAGAATACTTTTTGCATCAAATGCTACTGCAGCATCTCTATAGCGCTCGATATTTCCCCTTGCGACAGTTCACTATAGACGACTCATTGCTATTTGACTCCAAGTCCACGATACAGTCACAGTCTCTTAGGGGTTCGAATTTATCCTACATCTCTATCGTGTTCCCCACTCTGAGCTACTGTATCGCAAATAATCTCTATCGCATAGGTGTCGCTCTCTCGCTGTATTTTCTCTCTCTCTCTCTCTCTCTCTCTCTCTCTCGGCAATATATATACCTCCTCTTCGGCTTTCACAGTCCGTGGACTCGATTCACTGTTTTCGAATCATCATCTCTCCATGCAAGATCGCGTATCGATCGGTTTGAAGGATAAACGTCGCACGTTATTCTTTCCCGTGCGACGCGATCCCGCTTTGATCCAAAGCGAGCCGAGCCACTCTTGTCTCTGCGATGGAATTCGATTAAACTGCCTGCAGGGACGTTCGAGTTTCTTAGTCGAATTGGAAGATTCCACTAGCTTCTTCTCGATTCGACACTCCGTTCGGAAGAAAGCTGCTGGGAAACGGGTCTCCACGGTTCCCTCCAGCCAGGGGAACTATAGTTCCGCTCGGAGGACTCCGACTTTTATCCGTGCAGCTTCCGCGAGGGCCAATTAGAAAAAAAACTTTGACTGAAGGATTCCCTACTCTGGGGAGGATTATGCTTATCCGTGAAGCTTACGGCGGAGCGTGCGATCGTGTTGCTTCGACTGCGTCGCACAAGGATTATAAACTTAACGCCTGGCGGGCCGTTTTGAATGCGCAAAGGGGACGGTTTTTATCGAACGGAAGCGAGAAACTGGCACGGCTGAAACGTGAAACGAAACTCTTTGCAAGTCGCTCCTCCGGCTCCCCCGGAGTCCTTTAATTAAATTATCCTCGCGTTTTCCGCCGCTGCCGGACAAACGTGAGAACACCCGTGGAAATTTACGGTGAAAAAGTTCCTCCATCCTTTGTGCACCGTGCGCTCTTCAAATCATCGATGGCTGGCTTATAAAACGAGCAAGGAACGTCGAATTAGTTCGACAATGCACGCGACGGTCCACCGCGTTTACGTACAAATTTAAACAGCAATTGTTTAAGCTTTGTGTATGGGGAATAAAACACCTTGTTTATCCTCGAAACCATTCGAACTGGCTGGTGTATAATAGTCGAAACAAGACCAGTCGAATCAGTCCGACTGTCCACCCGCTATCCATATGCGTCTTCTTTCACGCGGTTTACGTTCGAATTTCAGCGTAATTGTTTTCTTCCCCCCTTTGTCTGTCTTTCTCTCGCCGTTTGCGTTTGCAATTGGCCGTGATTGATAACACCGGCAAGGGTACAACAGTCGAAATTGTGCGCGGCGGATCTAATTGCGCGGGAGCAATTTAAAAGCTGGTGCAGCTGGAGCAAATCGACAGGTGATTCATCGGGACACCGAAACGATGGCAAAGAAGGAAGCAGGCTCGCACGCACGCGAAAGAGTCCAGGACACAATAAAGAAAGGGTTTACTGCCGGTAAAAATCCAACGCGGTCGTGTATGCTTTCCACACTTCGCGTGGATAGTGAAATGGATAAAATATAAATATCCGTTCGACGTGTTGTTGTTCTACCTCGGTCTGCACTACATCCTCCTCTATTTACTCGATACATGCGCGGAAGAACAAAAGCTGGGGTAATGATACAGTTCCTCCGTTTCCCTTCTCCCAACGTGGAGAAATGCTTCGAATGAAAAACTTTCGTCAAAACGAACTGTTTTTGAGCGAACTTTACGGCCGTTGCTGCAACTGTGACGCGCGACAGTCAGCAATTTTCGTCTCGTTTGTCTATTTTTAATCAAATAGACGAAGTCGACGCAGTTCACGCTTGTTTGGTAATTTATTTTAGTAATAATTGTGTCGTTAATATTTCGTAGATTTGCAGAGTAGACCGTGATAATTAAATAGATATACTTTAGATAATTTGTGTATTTTTACACATTGTGTCGTAAATATTTGATAGATTTACAGAGTAGACCGTGATAATTAAATAGAGATACTTTAGATAATTTGTGTATTTTTACACATTGTGTCGTAAATATTTGATAGATTTACAGAGTAGACCGTGATAATTAAATAGATATACTTTAGATAATTTGTGTATTTTTACACATTGTGTCGTAAATATTTGATAGATTTACAGAGTAGACCGTGAAAATTAAATAGAAGTACTTTAAATAATTTGTGTATTTTTGCACATTGTGTCTCTCCCGCATCTTATCTATAATTTCTCATAAACTCAGAAACAATATAATAGTGATATTTGTCTTCTAGTGTAATCTTGTAAACGCGAACAAGCAAAGTCATCAGTGTTACACGTTACAAGAATAAGCGCAGAACTGAGACAAGGGATGAAAGTCTGGCAGATTTCGCGAAGACTTTTGACGTTTCTCGAAGCGATTGTACACTTCTTACTACCCGTAACGCAATACCAGCAGCTGTGAAGTTGCCCGAATCGTCTCGAAATTAATCAACACCCCGACTGGCGATCTAATTAAACAAGTTCGTCAACCGTGACGTAACCGGAACCTTGTAAGCTGCGCCGAGTTTCACGCTGGTTTCCAACCAGCCGAGAATCGTGGCTTCTCGGTATTCGATGACGATTAGGTCTAAAGCCTTTGTACACAGATATCCTTGTATATTATTGCAAAGTAAACTGTCGGGGCAACGAACTTGCGAAGCAAATTTTTAGTTTTATGTTTGTTCTTCCCTTTATGTTTTACAGTGTGTTTAAACGTTTGTATGCGATTTCAAAGATTTCCAACTGCGAAGAATTTTTAATTTCGAGAAATCAAGGTGAAAATAGGTAAATTCTCACAAGAGAATTTCCATATTTTCGAACATTAAAACACTTCCTATTTACAAAATTTTGTACACAGTTCTCAAAAGGACCTTTTCTTATTACATAAAAACAATTGTACTTCACTAGACGTGCACAGGCGCCTCGTTAGTTTCGATAAATACTACTTCTTGCTCTGGTGTTTAAAACACAAGTTTCTCGAGATATTTCTTCTTTTTGTTTATTCCATTTACAGTGTTACGAAATTTAGAAATCATTTAGAAATATCAGAAATTCTCTAGATAAGTATACCCACTTTCGGGTAAAAATTACTATTACTTTCTAAAAATGTATTACGAATCCCACATCTATCAGTCTGGCCGTTCTCCATTCCGACGATTCCAAATCCCCGCTCCAGAAAACCAATTTTTCTCTCTTTCTCTCTCTCTCTGTCTTTCGGTGCGGCGGTAGAAAACTTTGAAAAGCCCAGCTCCTTCGGAAGTACTTTGCACACCGGAAGTAACAATGCGGAGGTCGACTGTCTGAAATATTATTTCCCGTCCGCGGGAAAGCGGCGGGGGTAACTTTAATCCTTGGAACGATGCCGGTGGGCCTGGGTCGCGCATGAAAGCTTCGATTAATCATATAAGCAACTTTTGCCGCAGTTCTCGAACGACGACCAAAGCGAGGGGACGCTGGGCGTCGAAGGATGGTCGATGAAGGACGACTCGACGACCGTGGCGCGATAGAGAAAACGTAGCAATCCTCGGCTACGTTCGAAAATTGTCACGATGATAAATCGCGGCGGTATCGTATATATACAGGGTGTTTCGTAACTTCGGGAGCTGATTGTACACCTAAAAATAATGAAAAAAAGTCATATAAATATATGTCCTATCTGTCTTCGTTTATGAGATGTAATGAATTTTCTGTTTTAACTACTTTTAAAAAAGATGCTCGAAATGACCACCTTGCATTTGAAGACAAGCCTGCACGCGTTTTGTCATTCATCTGGTTACTCTCTCCATCATTCCTGGTGTTTCTCGAATTTGTCGGAAGCCTATTCTATTTCGTAGTATTTCAGCATTTTCAATCGACGTTGCGTATACAATAGATTTTAAATGTCCCCACAAATGAAAATCTAATGGATTCAAATCCGGAGAACGAGCAGGCCATGCA
>NW_025110308.1:21654-32121 GCF_011392965.1 Frieseomelitta varia | reverse complement strand
ATTATGATTATTATGAAAATTGAATGTACCATCCCTGGTAAAACTAGCTTACTAGAGTTTGCTCTGTTTATAAAATTCATTACATCTCATAAACAAAGACGGATAGGACATATAGTTATATGACTTTTTTTCATTATTTTTAGGCGTACAATCAGCTCCCGAAGTCCGACAAGTTACGAAACACCCAGTATATATCTGGCGGGCTGCGCGTCTATGAGCATTCGAACCTCTGCACGGGGTTTTTCTCTCTCCAACGGTTGACTGAGTGTATCGGGTAGTCAACCGGGTGCTCTCGTGCAACCCGTTCGCGTTTTGCGCTTTTGTCATGTGGGAGCAGTGTCCGCGAGGCGAGAACTATTTCTGCACGCGCTGCGCGTAACGTTCACTATGCCACTTCCCATGTGCATTCTCTCTCTCTCTCTCTCTTTCTCTCTCCAGGTAGCAATTTCATCCGCGTTGTTATGGTGATTTGTGTCAATCGACGCGGTGCTTCGCGATTCTTTGGGGGGGGGGGGGGGAACGAACGATGAAAGAGGGACGATTGAAATTTGTTGGAATTCATTGGCGAAACGTGCCTTTCGTTCTTCCCGCTTTTCGTCGAAAGCTTTTGGTCTGAGAATCACTTTCAGGACGCTCCGAACTTTGAATAATTGCTCGTGGAATACTTATTATTATTTCTGCGCCTAGTAACGATTGATACAATGGTTTGATGTACGATGTAAATTACGGGCACGATAAAAGTTTGTTGCAGCATGTAAATATCAGGCGATAATTTATCTGTACTGCACGAAATTATTTAATATAATGTTTGTTAATTAATTAAAACGGGTTTTTGCTGTAACGTAGCAATTAATGCACGCGTAGAACGGGATATAGTGTTTGCAATGAGGGGATCAATACGCATTGTAATATCATCTTTGTAACGCAAATATCGAATAGGTATTTAACTCGAAATCGAATTTGTAACATTAACATGTTTCAACGTGATTCTATTTACCAACCAATGATTCTGACTAATTAACTATCGCATCGGCGATATTTTAATCTAAATCGATGTATCCGTGTTTGTAAATTCATACGTCTGACTCGTACCTCGTGTATTTGATTGCTTTACAATTCATGCTGCCGTTTCAAAAGAATTGCACCTTTTTTCTCTTTTTATTCACAAATTTGCATTATGTTACGCGGACGAATGACTAATTGCTTTCAGTTGAATTGCATCGTAATGAAATATATTCATTATCAAATATCTGAACCCAGACGTATCGTACGAATATAAATCAGCTAATAGTCAGCCGGGCATTTAATTTCCTTGACACGATATCAAGTCGTCGATTTAAAAACGGTGCAGCTTTTCATCCTCTGTATTTGACGAGCGGATCGAAATTGTGTCAATTTCTGAGAGTGTAATAAAGGAAGATAGAAAATTATTTTACGTAGCAAATATCACAAAAACTATAATTCAAAATGTTGAGTGAATATTCTATGAAAGTACGGCGGACTTTTTTATGGAAAGGAAATTGTTATAACTTTTAGGAACGAACTTACGCTTCATTTTTTAAATAGCATTGGATAAAAATCAGCAGATACAGTATTATATGTATATTTTGTTATTTTATTAACACATTAATATGTACAGTAGTGTATGTATATTTTGATATGAACGCGCAACGTCTGCGTTTTAAAGTTGCCTAAAAATGCCGTAAAAACCAGCGATCTGTCGAGTATCGATGTTTTGGAGGAAACTATTCATCCACGTGATTGTAAACACAAATCAAACGTGGTTCGCCTTTTTGCTTGATATCGTGCGGCTTCTGATCGTTTTATGCGATTCTCCGGCGGATTCGTACGGCTTCGTGTAGTTTCACGCGGTTTTCCGCCAAATCACGCGGCTTCATAGAGTTTTACACGGATATATTGAAATTCGCGCGCGGATTTGCACGATCTCGCGCGGTGTGTTGTTCAGTTTGCGCGATCGCTTGCGGTTTCACGCGATTTACGTGCAATTTCGCGTCGTATCGCACGGTTTTACCCGGAAAACTCGGTCGAAACTCGCGCGATATTACATTAATACGTTTTTTTCGTACAGTTTCGTTCATCCTCGATTTCCCGATTTTCCAATTCGCATCGCGTCCCATCGAGTCGAATAGTTTCACGCGTATATTCACGCGTCCGTTTCATGTAGTTTCGCACGAATTCATGCCGTTTCGTGAAGTTGAGCGTAGACTCGCCGGGGACTGGATAGTGCAAATTAAATCAATCATTTGCGACCAATCCGCGCAAATTACATAAACAGGATCTGAATAGATATTTGTTTCGTTCGATGAATATTATAATTAGCGCATGTTTGTGTAATTTGTGCCGATTGAAAGTTATTTAAAGCGTTTCGAATGTTTCGTACGTTCAAACGTTTTATTACACGTGTTATTTATTTCGTAGACTTTTGTCGTCTGAAATTGAAATGAACCTGTAAAGATAGATAATTATACAATTTAACAAACAACAATTTTGGACAATTTGTATCATACTTTTATACTTTTATAATTTATACTTGTTTATCGTGTAACAATGATTTTTATTTTCGCACAATTTCTACCACGATCTGTAATAATTTCTATCAACACTTCCAAGCGGCTGACGCTTTCGAGCATGCATACACGAAACAGAGGAAGCGTATTATTAGAGCTACACGTTTGTCTGATTAAAAGCACTGGACGAAATAGTGTGATAAATTTCGCGGAAGCGCTACAACGCTTTCCGTTATTCGCCGAAACACGGCGCCAGTAATCACGAACTTGTCCGAATTGTCTCTGCTATTGATCCGCTACAATAGTACGGATCAAGACATATCAATATCATATCAAGAGACAAAAGACATATCACTTCGTGCAACTTTCTTAATCGTTTCTATCACAACGCTCCAATTCACATTTAACTACAACGAGCGCGAATCACGCACGAATTTTACGTGTACGACATCCGTTTTAACGTACAAATACTCACGCAGCGTCGTTCATGAGTTTTGTGCGGTTTCGTTACGTTCGCAACGCCGACAACGCGTTTGATTTGGATTCGGCTTAACCACGTGCATCGAGTACGTCCGGTCCGGCTTCACCGCCGATAACGTCGCGCGCACCTCTCTCTCTCTCTCTCTCTCCCTTCCCGCAGATGTAAATTAATTAAGCGACCCTAAATCACAGCGATAAATCAACGCTGTATCGTAGATCGTGGCGGCGCGGCGACTCGGCGTGTGCGTTTGATCGGCGCCGGAATCGACGGTAGGGCAGAAAGCTTCGGCTTTCCATCTGATACGGAAGTCGAGCGGCGTTGACCGCTCCCCGTTGCCTCCCTTGATGCTTAGATGCCATCGGCTCGTTTCTACATCGACGCGTGTCAAGCGCGATCTGTCACGCGGGAATCGTCCGTCGCCTCTCACGTGCGTTCGAGTAGGTTCAGCCGCGTTGATCACGCACTCCGACCCCGTAGATCGACTGTTTCTGATACGCGAAATGCACGTGGTTCTCGCGTGTTGATTGGAACTGGGTTGCAGGCCCAGATAAGCAGTCAGAACATGCGAATATATTGTTATCGATTTGTCGTGTACTGCTTTTATTTTGACCGCTTCAACTGTAAAATTTTCCTACACGAGTGATCTAGCGACGTCTGACTCTTGATTTGTCGATTCTCGTGTGATAGAGCTAACGTGTCAGTCACGTTCAGATACGAAGAAACCGAGAAACACGAGAAACAATTAGGAAAGTAAGAGAATAATTTCCAGAATAGTTTGTTTTTATTGTACAATATGATAGTATCCGTAATAACAGATAATTAATCCGTAAATATTATATATATAATTTTAATGAAATACTACGCCACGTTAATCAGAATCGTGCATTTCAATTTTCACTAAATATTTCGTATTTGTTGTCGATTTTGTAAGCCATGTAATGTCGATTTGTTGCGCCGTCGAATGAAAGGAAAAGGAGTTTCCTTCCTGTTAGAAAGTTTCTTTTCGACGAAAACTTTTTAATAGGCTCGTACCTTAAGGGACTGTGGAGTCGAAGTCGAAGGATTACGTACGAACTTATGCGACTGCATGTTAGCAAGAATTTATCTCGTGGAGATTACAGAGTTCGTTGCACTATAGTTACAAAAGAGAATACATATTATGTCGGAATTTGGTATAAAAAGATACTTTATTGATGTTAGAAATTTTATTTAACAATCACTCGATGGATTAGAATTAAAACTCGCGATACTCTCTATATTCTTCGCTCTATAGTCTTCACACACTCAGAATTCGCTGCTCACTGACTAAATCTCGCTATTTGTTCACTCGCTAACGACTCACAACTTTGACTGATTCCTGATCTACACGAACATTCGTCGCTCATACACTCGCGCACACAAACACAACCATACCCTTGATATTTTAAGTACTGGACTTGGATGGCTAAAACATTCCCAGGTATAGCTTTCACTCCAACATCTGGCACACCATTCGAGACTTTTGGCGACAATTGTTGGCCACTGGCAAACAAAGTTCCGTGCCCTTTCCTAGAAATCCCCATCCCACGATTATTATATCCAAATCAACACGAATTTATTTGATCTATTTTGAAGATTACAGAGTTCGTTGGGTTATTGTTAGAAAGAGGAATACATAAATCAAAAGGAATTGCATGCGATTTCTTCATACGAATCATAGTTATTTATTTATCGTTGAATTTTACGCAGTTTACGTGAATTCAATTCCCAGTATGTCTCATCGTCGCGTCGTCCAGCCACGAAAATTTTTACAAAATGTCATCCCTCGTGTCTAAAATCCATTTAAAATTCGTTCAACCACGAGCTCTTATTTTCACGGAGACTAGAAAGTCGTCTCACCTGCGAGTGAGAATTCACCGAGAATCGAACGTCCATTCGAATCGAATATTTACCGTCGCCAAGATCGTTGTAATCGTCGCGCCCGTTCAGAGATCGGAGAGCGAAGATGGTCGCAGATCGCACCGATCGATTCGGTGTTGTCGCGTTCCAGGCGTCGTTGTTTCTCGTCGCGTAACCGGAAGCTGTCGCACGGTGCAAACAGAGCGCGTCGGTTATTTGCCTCGCGCCAGCCGAGTGAAAAACAAATATCGTCAGAGGCGTTCTCCCGTTGGAGAAGCTCCCTTCTTCCCTTTTTTCAGGCGACGCGCTCGAAGGGAACAACCGTTAGCTCGACGTCGTGGAACGAACGCGTCATTATCCCTCCGGTCGGGGAAATAAATCGGTCGGTGGAGATCCGCCGCTCTCCACCGCACGTCGTCGGGCTGCCTCCTGGCTTCGAGCTTAAGCTCTCCTATGGAAATTCACGTTGCGCGACACGTGAACGCCGGAAACAAATGGAAACGCGCGCGTGTCCGTTGAGACGAGCGGGATTGGTAAAGAGAGATTTCGCCTTCCGCGAATAAGGGCCACGAGATCCACGAGAACCGAGATTCACGGCAGCCGCGAATCACGTTGAAGGATGGAGATCGGCCGAGGGAAACTAATCGAGGCGAGAGATGTAGAAAGACGCGGAGGAATTTAATTCGCGCGCGAGGGTGGAGAAAAAAAGGAGGCGAGAGAACACGGGTACCGGTAATAGGCGGTGTATTACGTCTACGCGACTACGCGGAGGAAGTTTGCGAAACACGGTTCCCGTTTGGTGAAATCTAGAATTTCAGGCACTCGCGCCGGGAATATTAACTCGCGGTGCGTTGCCCCACGTGCATCGCGCCACATACATACAGGGTGTTTCGTAACTTGTGGCATCCACTTCGGGAGCTGATTGTATGCGTAAAAATAATGAAAAAAAAGTCGTATAAATATATGTCCTATCTGTCTTCGTTTATGAGATGTAATGAATTTTCTGTTTTAATTACTTTTACAAAAGATGCTCGAAATGACCACCTTGCATTTGAAGACAAGCCGGCACGCGTCTTGTCATTCATCTGGTTACTCTCTCCATCATTCCTGGTGTTTCTTGTCGGAAACCTTGCTCTATTTCGTAGTATTTCAGCATTTTCAATCGATGTTGCATATACAATAGATTTTAAATGTCCCCACAAATGAAAATCTAATGGATTCAAATCCGGAGAACGAGCAGGCCATGCAATAGCACCTCCACGACCAATTCATTTATTTGCAAAGTGTTGATTTAAAAATTGCCTAGCCACTCGGCTAAAATGCGACGGAGCTCCATCATGCATAAACCGCATACGAATAATTTAATATCGACTGGAACTTCCTCTAATATTTCGTGTAAATGCGTGCTGAAAAAATCAACGTACTTTGTGCCTGTTAGTTTCCCATCAAGAGAAAAATGTCCAATTAAAAATTTATCAATTATTCCTGCTGTTTATACGTTTAAACTAAACTGGTGTTGGTGTCTTGAATGCGCAATAACATGTGGGTTTTCTTCATCCCAATTATGATTATTATGAAAATTGAATGTACCGTCCCTGGTAAAACTAGCTTACTAGAGTTTGCTCTGTTTATAAAATTCATTATATNCTCATAAACAAAGACAGATAGGACATATATTTATATGACTTTTTTTCATTATTTTTAGGCGTACAATCAGCTCCCGAAGTACCACAAGTTACGAAACACCCTGTATATCGGGTCGCGTATAAATTCAGATCGTCGCTGTGTCGCTTACACACCGGGAATGATTCTGGTTTGGAAATGTTTCCTGACGGAGCGGTGAGTGCACCCCCGGAGGGCGGAGACGCGTCTAAGACGTGGGTATACACGCCGGTTGGAAATTGTTCGAGCACGATCAAATAGGCTTTGGACGGTCGATGGAGAAAACGAAACGATTCGAAACGCTTCAGGCTGCCACGACACCGGTGATTCGATCTAGATATTTCACCTATTTGTTAACGCCGCGGCCGAAGTGGATCGAGGGCATGTTAATTTGCAATTAATTCGCCGACCGAAGGGCCACTCTGATGAAAATAACCGGAGAATTGTTTGCCGGGGCGGTTTCGTTGTTTAGGAGCCTGTTGGAAATCGAGCGTATGTATCGTTAAATGTAAATTCTACGTGAAACTACGGGGAAAATTTCACGGTAGTTGGACGTATCGCTGAACGAACGGACCGCGAACGTGCCTGCGAATTCGTAATTTCATTAGTACAATTAAAGAAAATGGATGCCAATTGGAGACTCGACGCGCGTAAATATTCCATCGAGCACTTTATTTTCGACGTTTCGCACACGGCCGGCCGCGTTTACATTTTTCGTAAATGCGTAAACATCCACGCAGCGCTAGAGTTTAATGGATTTTCGTACACGGTAATGCGAATTTTCTACAAAATTTACGATTCTACTTGTTGCAGTAGATGAAAAGAAATTTGACGGAGCAAAATTAAGTGGTTTCGCTTGACGCGTGATCAGACGTGCCCGCCCATTTTTTGACATTGCCTAATGAAATTCTTTCGAGCCTCCGCCGATTTGTTTCAACTGTACTGTAGCTCTAGTTACGTGCTGCAACACCTGTTATACCTGTGTTCGGGGCAATATGTTCAATCGAATATCCGCGGAACGAGTATTAATCAGGGATGATTTGTTAAAACGCGTAACTGGATGAAATTTGACGTTGAGCGGCGTGGCAATCCCGTTCGCGATGGTTGATTAATCGAATGATGAAACGCACAGTCATCGAAAGCCACGGATAATCGAAATTGCGGCTTGTGTACAGGCCAAGACACGCGCCTCTGATGCGCAGTTAATCGATATTCCGACTAATTGATGCTTGACTCGATTAATAATTACAACAGTCCATCGCGTGTTCGACGACCGTGCGTGCAACTTGCAAAATCGGCTCCGTTCCTAATCGAATGAAATCGAATCGAAATGGAAAGCCACGCGCTACATCGCGGCGTGAGTAATTTCATTTCGATTTTCAACAATTTTCCTCTTCTTTTTTTTTTTCACCAGCGAGAGCAATGCGTTTTTAACCGGCTGTGAGAAACCGTTTCCGCGGGAACAGGAACAAAAAATCGTTTGCTCTTCCATTTAAATGGCAAAGTGGGGCCATTAGCAGCGAACGAAGAACAATTAAAGGCCGCGAATTTCAGAAAGTAATTACTTCTGCGAATCCCAACAACATTCGCGGTTCTTTTTCCTTTCTTTTTTTTTTTTTTTTTTTTTTTTTTTCTTTTAGATCTTTGGGGAAAATTTCCAAGGGAACGGCGTTTTCCGACCTCGCGAAATCTTTACGATATTTTTCTCCAGCAAGTTTGCTAGATTAAAAGTGAAATCGATTCGCGGAAGGAGGAGGAAAAAGTCCCGGCTTGCGGTTAACTTGCGATAAAACGAAGAAGGAGAAAACGAAGGAAAAAAGAGGCACGAACGAAGTACGAGCGGTGTTCCTAGTGGTCTCTTACACTTCACTGAAAAAATGTTGCTTGGCTTCTTCAGAAGTAAATGTACATATTTACCCTGTTGAATGTCGGCAGATCGTAAAGGTGATTCGAGTATTTCGTTATCGTACGAAACTTTTGAGACAAGCGTAGATCGTGTAATAACCAGAGTTACACAACGATGTGTTCGCTGTTTATTACGAGGGTAGTAAGTGGTACATGGCGTGTTCGACGCGATTACGTGTAATACCTCGCGTAAGAACGTGTTCCGTGTAATACCTGGATCTCAAACAAAAAAAAAGGGAAAAGTAAGTAGAACGTGGTCTGATACGCTTTCGTGAAACGTATCGGACACCTTCGTGCGCTTTGATATTAGCCTATGGTTGATATTTAAACCCAAAACCAAGGAGGGAATTCCTACGAGCGACAAGGTAACTAAAAGTATCGCGGTGAAAAAAGAAAAAAAAAAGAGAAAAGAAACTCGGCTCCGTAACGCGGAGGTAAATTACGTTTATTTCGGTAATCATCATCTCCGCGGTTTCCTATTCGTTCGGAGAGACCAGCTAGCTTATCGCATGCAATATAATCGTTGCAATCTCGCTAGAAGATATCGAACTCTCTTTCCCACTTTTAAATAGACCAGTTGCCTCTCGAAAAGATTTTCCCTTTATTTTCCCGCGGAGTAGAAACGACACCCAGCTCTCGTTCTCGATCGCGCGGAGGCGCAAAGAAAGCGACAGGACACGGAATCGTAATAACGGTCGCGGAGAGAGAGAGGGAGAAAAAGAGAGAGAGAGAGAGAGTGTCGAAACGTTTTTATTGGACGAAAGGCAGGCAAGAAAAGGTTGCCTTTGTGCCCGGGTGACGTTCTTATAACCGCAGATTCCCGCTTCGTCGGGCCTCTCTCTCTCTCTCTCTCTCTCTCTCTTCTTTTTAACGGCGCATTACTTCTATCAAACGGAAGTGGCCATAATTACGTGGCACAATTAAGGTCAACCCCATCGGAGAAGTCCACCGCCCTCCTAGGCAACCTCTTCACTTTTCTTCTATTCCGGCTCGGTTGCCCGCGTTTCGTCGTTCTCGGTCGGCGTGTCCAATCAGCACCTGGATTAAGTTAACTGCATCGGCGCCTTTTCAATGGGTTCGTTCGAGCCGCGACCGCGTTCCACCAAGTTCTCTCTTTCTCTCTCACTCTTTGTCTGCCTGTCTGTCTCCCTCCCATTTCTGTCTATCGTCGAAGAAGAAAGAGAGGCGAGCTAAAGAAAGGAAAGCTTCTTCGTATAAAGAGACACTTGGCCACGGTTTCCACGGACCGTGGAAACGGTACGGGTCTCCAATAGACGCGGCGACCTGTAATTGGACGATTGGATCCGGAATGGGCACGCTCGACTGACCTATAGAATAAGCCAGCATCGAGTTAATGGAACTGAATCTCCTACGGAAACGTATCGCGTCTCTCTTCGTAAACCTTTCCACGTAATTCCTTTGCGGTCACGCGATCAGTAAATAATAGTCGCGCCGTGAATAATGGAAATACCAGGCTGAAATTGGAACGATCAAAGTTAACGTACGTAAACGTATTGTTGTCTCTGTTTGGCGACGTAGAATTGCATTAATAGCTGGCCGGTATCTCGTTTGGATAGAGTCGTCACGCGGAATTTGCATTATCGATCGATATTGATTAATATGTGCTTCTGACTACTTGTCTCAGGCGTGACCCAATCAATCAATGAACCATACTGAACCGAAATGACTTGAGAGACTGTCTCAAGTTTTATTAAATGTAATACATTTCTCTCCGGATACAAGGAAAAAGAAATGCATACGACAGTCTCTAATATTTAAGTAAATGAATGAGCGTCTGATCGTGAAAAGAAAAAATCAGCTCACTGAACATTTTCTTTTTCCAACATCTATCACGGACGTAACTCACTCAGTAATTGAACCATATGATATTCAAAATTATTTCGAAAACTATTAATTTCACTCAAAACAATATGAAGGGCTTGAAATGGCGATGATAGTGCGAGGATAATGTAGGAAGTGATGATGTGGGTAAGGTGAGGAAAGGTTGTGCGT
>NW_025110308.1:0-20924 GCF_011392965.1 Frieseomelitta varia | reverse complement strand
GGCTGATGGCAGCGACCCCTTACCCCAGACGCTTGTTTTTTCTAACTACTCGCTAGGCTGGACGGTCACCCATCCTAGCGGCGTTCCGCACTCTGTTTGCTTAACATCGAATATCGGTTGACTTCGACGCTAGGCGCACAGCCACTTGCGGCTTGTACGAGTGAGTGTTCGAAACTCGTACTCGAGGGACTCTAGGCCGCTACAAATAGTTTCCAGTAGATAAGTCAGTGTTTGATCAGACGGACTGAAAAAAAATAGGTAAACTGACTCAAATTTTATCACAGACGTAACCCACTCAGTAACTGAACCATATTGGATCCAAAATTGTTCGAAAGATTTTTAATTTTATTCGAAACGAACACGTTTCAGTAGATAAATCAGCGTGTAGTCGGACGAACTAAAAGAAAAAAGTGAATCGACTCAATGAACCGCTCTTCTTTTTCAAACATTTATCACAGACGCAGCCCACTCAGTAATTGAACCATATTGAGTTCCAAATCATTTTAAAAACTATCAATTTCACTCAAAACAATATTTTCCAGTAGAAAAGTCAGTGTTTTATCAGACGGACCGAAAAAAATGGGTGAATTGACTCAACTTTTACCACAGACGTTACCCACTCAGTAACTGAACCATATTGGATCCAAAATCGTTCGAAAGATTTTTAATTTTATTCGAAACGAACACGTTTCAGTAGATAAATCAGCGTCTAGTCGGACGAATTGAAAAAGAAATGTGAATTGACTCAACCTTTTCCAACATTTATCACAGACGTAGTCCAGAAATTGGGCGATATTGAATCGAAAATCATTCGAGAGATTCTTAATTTCACTCGAAACGAATGCGTTTCAGTAGACAAGTCAGCGTATGGTCAGGCGGAGAGCGACAAGCAGAAATCCGCAAACGACACAACAGAATCTACCTTGATGAATCATCATCTTTCACGACTACCGGACTACGAGTCGGATCGAAGACGGAGGAGATGACGAGTAAATAACAGAGTAAAACCGGCTGCTTCGTCGAGTTCGTCACATTATGAAACGCTAAGGTACTACATGCTCCGTGTCTCCATCGCGTTCTAGCCGTCCCTCCTCTCGTCACTCGTCGAAAATCTTAAACACACCACGGTCACTGTGGCTCACGCGTGTTACTCTCTATGGTAGATACGCTAACGAGACATTGACGACACTTTCCGTGGGCTGAAAACGCGAGTGTCAGCGTAGCAGCGAGATCCGAGATCGTACGAACTGCTACCGAGTGCTCGGTATGTTTTGTACGGATTCTCCTCATTACCGAGTGGATGGCGTCGCGAGGACGTCTTACTCGGATCCGATGCACGCCGCTGCGATAACGAGGATCCCCGCGGAAAGTTTTTCGCTCGCCAAACGATGTTTACCGTGACGCGAATTATTACAAGTCGCCCCGGTATCCTGGAAAATAACGCCGTCGTCTGGCGGCGTAAATTGGAACCGAGATTTTGGAGGGTTCATTTGTTTCCGGCGATATTTTCTGAAAAATATAAAATAGAGGAAGTTCTCTGTTCAGAGAATTCGCGAAACATGTGTATGAATTGAGAAAAAGAATCTACGTGGAAGATTAATAGTAATAAAAACAACTTGTTAAGCAAGCTAAGTTATAATGACGTTGAAGAAGATAAAATGGTCATTAAGTTTGTATGACGTGAGCGTAAATTATCTACATGTGTCGTGTTTACTTTCCAAACAGAGTTTTACACAGACAGTGATGAAAATTTGACACGACCTGGAACAGTGAAAAATTAAGTAACGACGATATCATGTAAAACTTGTGAAACTAGGGTCTGGAATATTTTACCAGCTCTGAGATTCGCAAACTCTTTTTTCCCTTTTCAATTAAAGAACCGTAGAAGTAAGGGGCAAAATAAAATTCTCTAAAAATCTTTATACCTTTCTACAATCAGCCAATTGTAAAGTCCGTTCGTTCTGACGTTCGCTTTGTTATTTTGTTGCAGGCAGAGCGTCAACCTCGCAGCTCGATGGTAACAAGAACCGAGCCAAGGAGAGCAGAGACAAAAGGGCATGCCCCAGCGAGGACGTTTCTCGAACGAAGATCGCGTCGCGAGAATTGAACCGAGGTGGAGTCGTGTTCGCGTAGAAACGGAGAGGATCGTGGGGCACGGCTTTGCAAGACCGTGAAACGGGACGACAAGCGCCGCGGATTTCTCATTTCATCTTTGGTCGTGTACGCGCGCGTATGGAAGAACGAACGGGCGCCGGCACGTGTTAATCAAAAAGCTGACTCTGTCGCGATGGAAAGAGTCGCAACTCCGGGCAAAGCAAAGTTCCCGGATACGTGTCGTCGCCAAAGCCGGCGTAGACAGATGAAAAACAGGAATAAAGCGGCGGTTAATTCGAAAGTTTCTCTAATTTAAAAGCCGATAATGCCACGGGCAATTTAACCGCGAACGTCGAAACGCGCGAAAACAGATGCTCGTTCACGGGTCATTAACCGAGCTCCGATTCTATGCCGACTGTACGAAATCAACGCGAGTTTAACTTGCTCCTCGCGTTGGCTAATTGCTTATGAACGATTCCGTGGTCGTTGGGTAAATCTGGACAGACGTCGTTCAGACTTTGTTGATCAAAATTCTCCGCGTATTTGAGTTCGCGTGTGTCTTGGCGGATGTCTGGCCGCTCACGGGATGGGTGGAACGGAGGGAGTTTGTGTGCGAAGCGAGAGTTTTGAGGGATTGCTCGAACAATCGGAGAACGAGATTAAGCGACGTACAGACGAGATGTCGTAGAGTTATGTCGAACGTGTCTTTTTACGGGAGATAGAGATAAAATCGATACGACGGATCGGTAGGCGGAAAGGCGACAAAGAAGGGGACGAGTGTAGAGACGGGGACACGAACACGGTGAAGATGATATTAAGGCAGAGAACTGATTGAAACGTGGGAAATGGCGATTGTCGAGGCTGTTAGTGAGATGAGTACGACTCGTTTGAGTGTGTGGTTCGGCGCTGTTCTGTTCGTGGCTACGACGCTCGTTCACTCTCAGGTCACATGGACGCCGATCTACGTGGGCTCGTACAGTAAGTACCTTTTCTTTACTATCAATCTCTCCTAATGGTTCTATCGTAAATCGCGCGGTCTCGTTCGAACTATTTTATAACTGGCAATTCTCCTCCTCCTCCTCCTCCCCCCCCCTACTCCCTCTCGATCGTGACTCAAGTTCGCATTAATTTCGCTGTACACAGTTCAAATTTCACCCGCTGACGGGAAATAAAATTTTTCGCTTTATTGACTCATCTACGTTGAACAAATAGTCACTTGGAATACGCTGTGAAGTTTCTCGCGTATATTATACTCCGAACGTCGATGGAATAGTTTCCCTCGTTCTACCGTGTAACGGTTCAGTCAATTGTATAAATTTAATTACGGTACAAAGGAGGAATATTGTACGCATGCACGTAACGCGAGACCGTGGAATGCAATGTGACTACTAATTCAAACGAAGGTTCGCAAAAATGAAAACCTGTCTGGGATCTCAGTTCACGTGATGTGCGTTTCCACGTTGTATAAACTTTCAGTTCTGATCGAAAATTTTTGCATTCGACACTCTTTGCATTCTTTTTCGAATCGAAGATTTTTCACTACAGTTACAAAGAAACTTTGTGCATGTCTCTTTTCTTTTAAATGGAGTTTCTATTCCTTCCTTGCTTCCACAGCGTGGATATTGCAAATTTCTTTCTCGAGAAAAAACTCGGTTATTTCGTTAGTCCGGCGTATTCTTAAATGTAACTTATGGCATTCGTATCGCATAGCCCTCGTAAACCAGTCGAATTAACTACTCGTTAGGTGAACACACGCTAAACTTCAACTAGCCAGTTCTCGCTGCTAATGCCGTGCACGCCGCCTAATTGGCGATACTTACAATCTCCGGGTTGTGCAAATCTCGCGAAAAATAGAAATGAGAAAAATTCACTTATAACCTGGTATGCTGTGAAACACGGGTTACCATCGTTCATTCATAGTTTGCGTCAACGATTCATATTCCGTGCACAAAAGAAAGAGAGCAAGAGAGAGAGAGAGAGAGAAACGTTTCACACGCGCGAGCAATTTCTCTTTGGTCCCGATTGATCTCTGAAACGACACTGCTCCCGGTCTAGTGCCTGCTTGACTTACAAATAACCGCGCTCAATATCGACGCGCTCGGTTTACATATTTTCGCAGCTCGTCGAAACTGAATGTTTTGCGTTTCACGTTGGTGAAAAAAAAAAAAAACACCGAATGCCACGATTTCTAACGACTCGAGATAGCCAATCAGAACAGAGGAGTTCGTAAAGTGTTGGCAAGGAAGATGTTTCATTTCAGCGATTCATTCATTCCCTTTTCCTTTGTCCGTTTAACGGACAGTTTCATTTTTGATCTTCACTTTTTTTTTGTAGATGTGACAGAGTGACGTCACACTTTGTGAGTTTGTCGAAAGTAGTTCAATCGTTAAAGATTGTACGACGATGTTACCAATCGTTCGGTACAGCTCTGAAGTCAAATCTTCGTCAAAGAGATGAACATCACGCAGTGAAATTTTAAAAGCAATCACACTGCGCATTTAATGAAAAAGATACACACAGAACGCCAACAGTAAATAAAAATGCCCAAATCTGTTGTAATTTGGTATTGGGTTTCATTTCATAAAACACAGATATTCGGTTTTTTCTTAAAGTTTTTACAGCTTACAATCATTTTCTTCTGAGATCTATACTATACAACTTCTTTCAACCGTTCTTTTAGACCTTCTTAATGCGGTCCACCTACACATAAACACACGAGGCAAGTAATTTAATACTAAGACAATAGATGTCGCGCATCCATTCACATGTGTACATATTATACATGATTTACAGTTATTCCTAACAAAATCAATTGCGAATGCGGTAATAATTATAATGTTCGATAAATGAAACAATCGTCTATCCAAGTAATCACGAAAGTCTGGTCGAGTCACAGTGAAATCATCGACACAGAATTCTCCGACACTGTTTTCACCGACAATACTTCATCGACTCCAGAGTTGGCCGACAACAGTTTTAGCCGACGACAGTATTAACCGACAATGATACTGACCGATGACATTATTGTAATATTTGTTCATCATTGTGCATCTAATGATAACGCAAGAGTTAGAATTAGCTTTAGTTATAGTTAGATTAGGTTTAGTTATATTTTATTTTTAGTTGACAATATAACTTTTGCAATAACAGAACCATCATTTTTTGGATATGACCGAGACATTTTTATATAATTAACTATTTTCGCTAACAATAAGTACGATTATAACTCTATATTCGATATACTAGAAACAATAAAGACCATAGCCGGAAGCAAACTGAGGCTACGTCTGTGGTGATACGTAATTGTCTAATGTTGTTGTCGGTCAATGTCATTGCCAATAAAAACTGTTGTCGGGCAAATCTGGAGTCAATGAAACATTGTCGGAGAAATCCGTGTGATTTCAATGGTCTGGGTCCACGCGTCTTTTCCATAAGAATTGGCCAATCAGACGTGCAGCTGCAACAACGGGGGAGGAACATCGCGTCGGATTGATCGCGTCAATTAACAGAACGCGACGCTCGCGGGACGGAGGTTCGCGAACGAGTACAATTAATGGCTCGTCGAGTTTGGCGCGGATGACGAACAAGGCGACAAGCGGCGTGGTAAGGTAAATGGCACGGGGGGAGGGTGAGAAAGAAAAGGGTGTCGTTCGCAGCGGTGATAATTTGCAACGGCGCCGATGGATCTCGGATTACTGGCATTCAACACTGACTCGGCCAGGCCAGCACGCTCGCTAATAACTCTTCGGGTGAGCGCAAAGTTTCGCGAACGCGGATCGCGGACGACACGTGTCGTTGACAAATAGGAAAATCTGCGTGCCGTGCCGCGTTTTTAATCAGCGGCACAAGCGATCCGGGTCAAGTGCGGGCGATCAATCCGCGCTCGATCCCGGTTTCCACTACGGCGTCTCCAGCGAGCACGATCGCTCGTCATCTTTCTAGACGACTCGCTAATGAAATCCGCCTCTTTTTCCTTTTTTCATTTTCTCTCGCGAATTTTGACAGGAAATCGAGGGCCGATGCTGGCGAGTAGTTTCCACATTTTGAACGCACCCTCGTCAGCATGTTGCAAATTTCGACGTGTAAAATCTGCCGCTGGGGGATCCACGATTTGAAACTTGGACAGATTATTGATATTTCTCGTAGGAGAAGCTGGCGACTTCAAGCAGACGGGATGTTGAATGATAAATTGACGGTTGTAGGGGTATGAAAAGGCGCTCGAACTTTAGATAGTTGGGACAGAGTGACTTAGTTCCGCAGTCTTAAGGACTGTTTGCCGATTTGTCTAATCTTGGCATAGATTAAAACCGGACGGTCGCTGCGATGAATGAATGTTGGCAGTCAGCAAAGTCTCCCCGAATTTATTGGCGAGCGGCAAACGTGCCCGTTAGATTTTCATAGAGGAGAACTACTTTTTGAAAGAAAGATTTCGCAGTAGGATTTATGATTTTCATAACTCGATTCATTATTAAAGTAATTATTAAAGAAATCGATTTGTTATTAAAGTGACGTCGTGTTTATCATCCATCAATTAAGTTGTTTGAATATTTAATGCAAACTGGTTTTAGGGTTTTATATAACGTTTCATTTTAACCAGAATATTTACACGGTTGTACAATAAAAAACTATCGTTCAAACACCCATTAGTTTTTCTAAACCGAAGGTCCACGCTACGTAAGATATTCATTGTACTGCCTGTGCGCAGCTCCTACGTCTCCACTCGCAAATATTTATTTTTATCAATTAGTGTTTGAACGATAATTCTTTATTGTACAACCGTGTAAATATTCTGGTTAAAATAAAACGTTATATAAAACCCTAAACTGGTAGAAATTGATAATTCTCATGAAAATTAATTACTCTAAAAAACAATGTTATGTTACGTTAACAATGTTAAATTACGAACAATGTTTCATATTTGTATATGTTTTATATGTTTATGTTACAATGTTACAAACGACGTTATGTTGTGTTGACAATGTTAAGTTACGATCGTCGTCGCTTCTTGGATTTTCGAAAATTCGTTTCAAACTCGTTCGTAACTCGTGAAAAATACGCGTTAACGTTTTTTTCTTCATTAACATTTACAAAGGCGAGACATTTACAATTGATTTTTGACCAACAACTATGCATCACGCTGGGATCGAATTATCACGCTTTGGAGACTGCTATCTTTCACAGTTCGAAACAGCTCGTGTTGATCACGTAGATCGGATGGAAAAGTAATCACGTAGCCGTCCACCGAAAAGATACAGCCGGTTTGCAGGCTGGAAGTCAATTCTAAGCGCGATGTAACTCGATTTCCTGCGGATACGTTTCCGATTACTGGAGCACTGGAGGTGATACCGGTCAGAAAGATGTCGCCCAGTTTGAAACTTCGCGCAGGTTGATCACGAATGGAGCTTAATCACTTGCGGTGCTCGATTGCGAGGAATTAAGGTCTCATCTTCCTGTTTCTACTTCTAGTCGCCCTCGAAATCACCCTGCCCGAATTGCTGGATTAATGAATTTTCGAGTATCTTAGTATTAAACGGTACTCTCGTCTTGTTATGAAATGCGCGTTTGATTGTAAAAAATTGTAAGAACAACTTTTCAAAAAACTGACATGCCTAATCTCGCTTGGAAAGTTCTGCTACGACATTCACGTCGCGTTTTAAACAGTTCATTAGTAAGATAAAGCGTTTGGTCTCGAGCAAGTGGAATAAGCAGGCGTATGGTCAGGCGACGCAGTGAATCTAACAAGAGTGATGATTTTAGGCAGAGTAAATGCGACGCACGTGTTTGCTATTGTACAGCTTTGATCAGAGAAACAGAAGACTTACAATCTTGGATGCCTAATTTAGTCACTAGATGTCGTTAAGAACGCATATATTCATATACATACATATACATTTGACATGATTAGAAAAGATTAACAGTTATCCTATAACAAAGAACCTATCAAAATACATTTACATTCGCATTTCTTACTTTCGTCTTACTTCGTCGAATATTCTCAATCTAAAGTACCAATTTCTTCCTTTTCTCCTTATTCGTCACTTTGCTCGTTCTGGAATGTCGCTTGTTCGTCGAAATTACACTCGCTTCTAAGACTCCCGATTCACACATCCGGCAAACACTTCGGACAAAACCCGGGTGGATGACTGTTTCTTTCCCTTAATCCTGCACGTATGGAAACTTGTCAGGAAAATTGTTCAGAGACAATTCAGGGATGAGTCTGGCCTGGCTATTCGAGGAGCTTAAGCTAGCCTTGCGAGGCCGCTTAAACGGCACTCATGGGTCGCGTGGAGATTCGGTAGAATAATTCAAGCCGCAAACATCGCGTCGGTGGCACACGGATCATCCGGGCAGGGTGGCTGTTAGGGGTGGGGTCGGTCGGTGGGGTCGACAAAGTGGTGGAGTGTAGGGAAGGGCGTGCTGGTGAAGACTCTCCTTTGCAGTTGGTTGTCGTCAGTAGCAGACTGTACTCTAATTAACAGCGGGGTGACAAGGGTACCCGAGAGAGATGGAGAGTCGTTCTAATAATTCGTGTGCGCGCGAGACGAACGAATTCGCCGGGTCTAATGTCGGAGAAAGAGGGTGAAGACTCGCTACGAGCGAAGAGCAGGGCGGTCAGGCGAATTATAGCAAGAAGACGTTGGCTGGGTGTCGGTATCGACCTTGGCTCGAGGGGTTTACCTTAAATGTTTTTAATTAATTACGAGACGCTGCCATCCCCTTTCGTCGCCTCGCCCCGCGTTCTTCCAACTTTCTTCCTCGTCCAAGTTTCGAAAAGTGAACGGGAAGAAACGTAAGTGTTGACTGGCATCGCTTAATCGTCAGAGATGATTATTCCAACGATTATCGTGAGAAATACAATTTTTCAGACTTGTCATTGACGGGACAATCGTTAACGCGAGGTTAATTTGCATCATTGACTGTTAACGTCGATACACGCTTTCGTCGAAACGTTTGCACGCGTTTTGCAACAAATATTAACTTAACTTTCCCTCCGTTTGCCCGAGCAAGATATGAAATCTAAAGTACCATTACCGTTTCGCCGAGCATAAATGTTTTTTCACCATCAAATTCCGTTCTCCTGCAACAGCGACGATTTTCTCAGGGAAGGTTTTCTTCGCAAACATTCGCATTTAAATTATCCCGCCTCTGGTTGCCCGACAGCGTTACCAGCCCCGATCGATCGCCCCAGAGTCGCGCCAACTCCGAGAGAGAGAGAGAGAGAGAGAGAGAGAGAAAGAGAGAGATTCAAGGAAAGTACGCGTTGTCTGAAAATGAAATTCAACTTCCGGTCTCGGCGACGATGAGTCTTCGTCTGATTGTCGCCCTTCGTTGTGAATCGGTTTGCTTGGTTCTTCGGCGAGCTAGAGAAAGAGGGCCGCGAGGGAGAGAGGGAGAGAGAAAAGGGGACAAAAGCTGAAGAAAAAACGGGAAAATTTCAAGAAGTTTGGATGACTTGGCGCGCGCTATTGCGTCCGCCATCATGGCGGAAAGTTTCTTCTGGCAAATGAAGGCAGGCGGCAAAGAGAGAAAACGAAAGAAAAAAAGATGAAAGAAAAGTCGAGGCTCGGGCCGCTCGTAAAATGGCAACAAGAGTCAGTTCGGCTGAATGAGGGCCGAATGTTGCGGCTATTTCGGTCTGCTCGTAAGTTCTTACGGACCTGAACGGCCCTCTTTCGTCACGCCTCCGTTGCTATCTTCTTTCTCGGGGGGCTAAATGGCCTCTTCCTCCGTCTTTCTTCCTTCCGTCGTCGTCGTCATCGTCGTCGTCGTCGTCGTCGTCGGCGGCGGCGGCGACGGCGGCTCGTCTTTTTGCGGCGTCCCACGCCAGTTTCGAATTTTCCTCACGGACGAAACTTTGATCCGTTCGCGAGTTTCATTACATTGTTTCATTAACGAGTTTCAACGGCGATACCGGTTCGTGAGGCGAATTAATTATCCACCGTCCCAACTATTCATTCGTCCCTATTTTGTATGGATAACGCCTGTTGCGGCGTGCCTAGCTTGCCCCACGTGGATTGAAGATTCCTTCCGCTCTTAATTAAAAAGATTCGGTGACGGTGTTATTTCGAGCGTTGAATTTCGGCGAGGTAAGATCGTCTGAATTGGATTAATATTTAATTCGACGTTTTAGTCTCCAAAACTTTCTTTGAATTTTAACGTTCTTATTGGAAATGGAAACGGGAAGTGGAAGAAGACGAAGAAATAACGAATACGTATCGTCACAGCAGATTAATTTGTTTCCTGTTAAAAATCCAAAAGTATTAATATTTAAACACACAGAGATACGTACAGAGTAGTATGCGCAGAGTGCAAAATTTTTGCAGAATAAATTTCTCGTTATAACGAAACAAATTGTTACATACACGTTTCTATGAAAAATATATACGAATTTCGTTAAAAATTTGCAGTTTCGACTAACGAGTACGCAACAGCCACCGGATTTATGATTCGGAATATGATTTGAAGTCACAGAAAGGGAGAACAGTTTCGTCGTTTCCCGAGTAGCGCGGAAAGCGTTATACATTCGGGAAAGTTTACGGAGGAAAAACGTCTAGCTTAGGCGTGCAAACACGCCGAGATCTAGTTTGCCTTTTCAAAGAAAGGACACGTAAACTACGTACGCGGGAAAGGGAAACGATGTCCCTTCTGTATTCCGGCGCGTGTCTCCACATAGAGGAATTCAATATTGATGATCGCTTTTCCTCCATAAGCAATTCCGAGCCAACAATTCCTGTATTCGCAATGAAACGTGCTCGCAAACTTGAAAGGAACCTGTATATTGCTTTCTTCCCGACAAACTCGAATGTACATGACCTAGTAAACCGAATATTGCGACCGGAAGACGCACAGTGCCACTGAAACGTTTCTACAGCCTTCAACTTGTTCATCGTTCGAACGATATTCTGATTAAACACGGACTGTCTTGTTTAAAACTTTCGCTACTTATGATCACGGATCGAAACAGCTGGTGAAAAATTGCTCAAATTTTCGTCGGGAATTTTCGTCTTCCTGGGTATCTATTTCTCGTTAACGTTAGAACTATCGACCGGAAGACGTTTGCCAGAATAACTGAAATGTATGGAATAAGAGTAAGTTCGTCATTCAAATCTCTAGAAATACACTTCGTTGCACAAGTTCCGGAAAATTTCCGATTTCGACCGCTTTGCCGGTTAGTATCGCTCGAATTTAAATTTACCTCGACAATTCCAACTTCGTATTAATATCAACTCGAACGTCAAGTTACCCGAACACAAACGACTTTTAATTCGCGTAACTGGAGCTTCGGAAGAGAGGGGCGGGAGGGGTTTCGAGTTCGAACTTTTAAACGAATCGCCAAGTTCCGCGTTTTCCCTCGAAGCTGGCGGCTCTGCCAATTTTGATTTCCAATTCAATCCGACTCCGACAGACACCGCGACACGGATCTCGATCTCGCAAAGTACTTTCGAAGATTCGCTTGTACTTTCGCGGAGAACTTTGCCGCTTCTCTTCGGCGTCGTCTAATCCGCTCACGCCTGATTAGTTCTTCGCGAAGGAGAATAGACGGGGATCGATCTTCAACGACGTCTCTGGCTGCCACCGAAATTGGACCCGACGCTTTCCCGCGCGGAAATCGCCAAGCGGAGACAAAGTGGACGACCGACCGGTGGAAGGCCACCTGCGTGCCCAGTGTGTTCAGGTGCATTGCAGTTTCATAGTCTTGGACCGCGCACAGCAGCCAGACGAGCGCTCCGAAGCGAACTGTAATCCTGTTTTCCAAATGTAACCCAACTTCGAGCGAACATGTGTACGTCCGACCGCAAGCACTGTTCGACAATTTGTCTCCGCAGAGCCAACGCTCTGCCACTCGCTTGGGGCTCCTCTTCGCCATTCTCTCCAGCGCATTGCCGCTTTGCTCGTCTCTCGCTCTCGCGTCTCTTTCTCTCGCACGATCGCTCTTCCGTATTTCCTCCGGCAAAGACCGTTGCGATTCCTTCGGCACGCTGGCTCGCTGGTTCAACGTTCGAAACTGTGCTTTTGAAATTCAGCGGGCAGATTAGGGCAACCGCGATGAAGTCTGACCGCGTCAAAGCTTGCCTTGCTTCTTAAACCGGAATTAACGACTTTCATCGCTGGTGGAAGACGATCCGACCGCGTTGCTTTGCGGTTCTAATTCGTCGACGATTTCTCGAGACGAGAGCTTTCGAACCAACGAAGACGTGACACCACCACGGTGTGAATGATTCGTGTCATTTGTTTCGTCGGCACTCTGTTTCCGTTTCCGATTTTACGAGACAGACGATGTTTCGTTCGTCTCGTTTCGTTTCTTTCGTCGGCTTTTAAAACGGAGTTTAAGATCTTGCTGTTAGGAGAGAAGCAAGCTTCTTCTAAATTCTGATTATCCGGCGAAGTATCTCTGGCGAGGGAAATGCCTCTCTGGCTGAATTCTTGAAATACACGTGTAACGTATTGCGCGTGGTAAATTGGAGCCAGGGGGATCCAGTATTCCAAGAATTCCGGTTTATGATGCGTCTGTTCTCAGGTCGAGTGATGATAAAGTGACTTCTTGGGCGTTGCTTGGTTAATGAAACGGTGTCGCGTTATATACGTCGTTAGCGTCGATAATTGTAGAAAGTAATGGAACAGCAACTGTTCGGAAGCAACTTGTACGTATCAATTTACGGCGCATAGAGTCGTGTATACGGTGTGTAAAGATTTTGAATCATCGTTAAGCAGGAACATTTCAAATTCAGATCGTCGTTAGCTCGTCGTTATTTTAAATTTTAACTATGAAATTCAATAGAAATTAAGTTTGATAAACTTACTGATACAATTCCTTACCGATTTCAGTTTCCATTTGTTGACTGACTGATCTTTTTTATATATATTCTACTACAATTAGATTAAACTCCTACTGGACCTAGGTTAGATTCCTTGCTGTCATTTTTAAAATGCTATTATTAGGAAAATTCATGATCAAGTTCTACAACAAATATTTTAAAATTCCTTTCTTTGCAACAACGTGTGAAAATTTATATCTCCGACAGGTTTAAAGATGTAAAGGTGTAAAAATTTTGGATCATCGTTAAGCAGGAACATTTCACTATTTAGACCCTTAAGAGCTATGAAATTCGATAGTAATTAATTTTGACAAACTGGTTGTTTAATTTTTTTACCGATTTTAGTTTCCATTTATAGACAAACTGATCTTTCTTATATACATTAGATTAAATTAGAGCCCTGTTTATTGTCATTTATCATAAAATGCTATTATCAGAGAAAATCACGGACAAGTTGTACAACAAATATTTCGAAATTCTTCCATCTGCAACATGGAAATTTATCTCAAATGAGACCAACGATTCGACACTTGTGCTGTACCAACACAAATTCAGCTAATCAACCAATCTTCCCTCCTCTTTTTTCTTTCTCACGAGGGAATTTTTACATTTCGTTTTAAAACGACGGTTCCAAAAAGGTTGTCGACTGGCCGTGCCAAGTAACCCACCCTCGACAAGCGATAATGCTTACGAACATACATATGTATGCGCACTCTGTACGGTGGATAGGTCGGTAGAGAGCGTGGATTAGAGAACGCGGTAATTTGCCACGTGACTGGCGCCAGTCCTTCGGCGAATCACATTACCATATGGTAATCATTGTAATTTCGTTATCATTCACCTCCGATAGCGGTGAAATTATCTCTAAAATATAATATCAGCTACTGATCGCCCGTAGACTCACTCTCGCAGCGAATCTTCCCCTCCGGCGAAGAAATTATATTATTCAATTAGCCCTTATTCGTTGAAGTACACGGCATCTACACGGCACGATGCTGCAACCTGCCACGTTAATTTGTTTATCGGTGTTAATTACCGCCCCACGACGATAATACCTCGCAGATAACGCGGGCAATTATACGAGGTGGGGCACAGTTTGTCTCATCCCACCCCCGTTGCTTGCCAAGAGCTTTACGCCTTATAATAAATCGTGGTTAATCGCCGGCTGGCGTTATCCAATCAACTATTTACGCGTTCCATTGTTCACGTTTCGTTAATCCCCGTCTCTTAATCCCCGCGTAGGCCTCAAACCTTGCCCCGCTATATATCTCTCGTTTCGTTCGAGAATTTTCGTTCGCGGGGCGCGATACTGTTCAAAATCGCGAGAAAAATCCCGGTGAAAATGCACGGTACATTTCCACGTTTGTACAACACGATCTTGTTTTAAGTAGGATATTTCCACGTGGTTTTGAATTACAGCGTGTATGCTTGTTCTATATACGCGGGAATCCATTTTCAGCACACTTTTCATTCGTTGCGCGCGGTGTTGAATAAATTTGGTTGAATTCCGACTTGCCGTAGATGGAAGATTGATTTTCGCATCGATTCCGTTCCTCACTGGCGAGTAGGCCGTGGACGGATCTTTACATTCAGGAGAGTAGAATACACATGAATTATTCGTAATACAGTACATTCGCTCTGTTGGCAAACGTATCGACGAATTCGAAAAGCACGAGGGCAGAAACACACGAGGGGAGAAAAAAAATATTAACGCTCGACTCTTTACAACGAGTATCAGATTCGCAACAGCAATTTTCATTTCACGTGGAAGTGAAAATTATAAAATCACGGATAATCGACGTTCGCGATTGATTCCTCCCTCCGTCGACGTGAAATCGTCTCGTTATCGGAGAGTCCATCGATCCGACGACGAAAAACGAGAAACAGAGAAAATTAGTCGATAGAAAGAGAAAGAGAGAGATAGAGTGAGAGAGAGAAGGGTCAGCAGCCGGCGTCGAGGCGCGCAATTTCGAGCGCTCGTCATCGTTCAATAGCGGCTGGTAACTCGCAGCTCGGGCAAGGACAATTAGTCACGGGACCGTGGAATTGGCGAGGGCGATACAATTGGCTCCGTCCCTGTGCTCGTCTCTACTCGCCTATCCGTCGGCTGATTCCAGACTGGCTCGCGCCTGGATCGCTCCTCGTCAACTCGTCCAAGTTACCACGCCGGTAGCACGCGGTATCGTTCGAAATCTCTGCAATTGCGTAGTGCACCGCTGTCCAGCCGGGCTCGGAATGCACACGCACCCTTTCAGCTTGAATTCTACGCTTTGTGCGTTGAATCGCGATACGCGCGACGTCGATTACAGCGGCGCGCGGGTGTAAATTCTCGGGACAATGCGCGATTTGCGATCTGAATCCTGGATCACAGTCAACTTCGGTCTGCATTCGACGTTCGCGTACGCTGGCTAATGGGAAATCTTAGCAAGTTTTATTTTTTTCATATTCAAAGTTCGTTGACGACGACAATTTTCAATTGCCTGTGTAGTTTGAAAGTACAGTTTGTGTTTCTTGGCGGAGAATTTCTTCTCTTGGAAAGAGTTTTTTCGTTTGATGACAATTTTCGTTCTTCATCTCTTTCACCAAATTCGACAATTTCCAGATGAAATGTCGCACGTCCGAATTTCACTTCGTAAATCTAAATCAGTCCTCTGAATCCAGTTTCCCACTTTTACAAAAATTTCTTTCCGTTGGAAGAGGAGTCACCTCAGGATTTCATTCGGCGTGCATTTGCATCGTCGAATTTGAATTTTAATAACCGGCGTAGAACGTGCGAGATTGTCACCCCGGAAATGATATTCAAAGTGCTGGGACAGGGTCGACAAAGCGGCGAAAAAAATCAAATCCCGAGGGGCGACGAGAATTTCTACCGACTGCTTTCTACCGATTAAACCGTTTAAGTCAACTCGAACCAGTTGCGTTTCGCATAATGCGCTCCGCGCAAATGATTTGATTCTCTCTTTTTTTCTTTTTTTGCTCGTTATTTTTTTCACGTAATGTTAATTAATGGATTTGCAATTCGTGATCCGCGTTTGATTTGACTACGGTTTCAACCAAAGCGAAAAATAATATTGACTGGAGCAGAAAAATTTACATTCGGAAAATTAACGAATTAATATTGATTCTGAAAGATTCGTACCCCGCTCTCTTACCGAGCGTGATATATTTCTCTGATGAGAATATTCTAACAAGATTAACCTAATACGTTTCAATGGAAAGAATGATCTAGTAATTGCTATAACTCATTCAGTCAGTTTAAAATTCGTTCGAATTTCATCGTATCGTCAAGAATCGGCGCAACGTTCAGTTTGCAGTTTCTCTCAATCGATTCATGTCATCAGACTCTGTATTTTGACATCAGAATTGTAGAAATAAATTCCACGGATTTGTTTAACACTGTTTCTTGTCATTATGTATTTTACGAAACTTCGAACTACGACTTTCTTCAACGAACGTCTTTTTCACGAACGTTTTTCAATATTTCGATAACTTTGCACCGAATTTAATTTAACGTAACAATTGAATATAATTTGCCCGAGAATAAATATCGAGCGGCTTACCAAGTCTTCCACTTTTTGGGTTCCACAATTTTACGAAGCTTCAAGTTACGACTTGGACGCTTTTCAAACATATATTTCGATAACTTGGCGTCGAATATAATTTAATACGCACAAGCGTAATAATTGAATATAATTCGCGCGAAAATAAATATTGGCCGGCTTATCCGGTGACGGGTTGAATTTCGGTATCCGGTTTCTCTCCTTTTATCCACGATCACACGAGAAGAAGGAGCTTACCAACGAATTCAGCGAAATCTTGGAGGAGCGTCTACCGTTTAATTCCACGGTGGTCGTAAAGCGGAACGGAAAGAGGCGTCGTCCCGTTTCGCTCTAAACGACGATCCGATAAGGGGAACAGTCGCAAGCGAGATTACTTGTTTTCCTCGGCCACGCGAAACCTCGTGGCCCCGGCACCACGGTTATTCCGCTCCTTTCCACGAGAGAGAACGTTGCTTACGCTTTTCACCGGCGCTGCCGCAAATATACCCCGAGCTACCGTGTTTATTCGCACGGCAAACGATTTTTGCAGGAGCACCGCGATCGTCTCGAAGAGACGGGAACTTCCGTGGCCTCCGTGAAGCTTAATCTTTACGGCAAACAGACCTCCTGCTGGAAATTTCGCTCGTCCTCCCGAGGAAGTTGCACTCCTCGTTTCTCTTCTTTCTTCACTTCTCTCTCTCTCTCTCTCTCTCTATTCTGCTCGCTTTTTCCTCCACGCACCAAGCCGCGATCCTTTAATGAGTTTTGTACACACTCGATGAAGTTGTTACGAACGAGGTGACATTTTTCATTCCCGTGTATATTGACGTACGGCGAAATTGATGGGAGAACGAAGGGACGAACATTTCTCAGCTGGTGAATGTTTGCGTTCGCGGTTATAGGTGAGTGAAAGACGCGCATGCACGTGTAATCGAGTTGTTCTTATATTGAAATTGAGACACGATGATTCGGTTAGTAGAGGTTTAATTGTTCGTGATTCTATTCTCGCAGAAATAAAACCTGCTGAAGTAAGTAAAAAGTCAAGTAGGTCGATCAAGTGACCTACTCAACTAGTCAGACACCACCAAAGTACCACCGATACAGGTTTCTGTAATTAATCTTTTTTTTTCAAATTTCTTTCTATTTCTTGAAAGACATCCAACTGCTTCCCTCGTAACGATTTCCATCTCATTACGAGCCGCCCCATAAACTACGCTTTAACACATTAACTCCAATTCTCTCGGCCGTAAAAGAGCGCGGACGTGGAAAAATTCGATCGGGCCGGTTTTAATCAAGATTCATACGCCGAAGCTGGCGAGAAACGTTGCGAGGGACGCGACGAGTAGCCACTTCGTCGATGCACCGGGGACAAGTAGCCTGTGAAAGTTGCAATACCGTGTTTACGAGCGAACACACGCGTTCTTCCCACTTGACAATCGTCGATATCATCGCTCGTGAACGAGTCGTTTCCCTCTCGATTTTCGAGGAGAGAAACCGGGCAGTAGCTGCTCGTGTCTTCCACTCGTAAAATCTCACTAGAATCTCAACCCCCCTGCTCTTCCTCCCCTCCCCACCTCTCCGTGCAAAGGGAATTTTCCATTTCGGAGAGCACGTAAGACCTTCTCAATGAATTCTCGAATCAGCGGCAGACCTCGCGGCTATAAATGCGGCTACGCTTTCGTATGGCGAAGGTCGATCGCGATTGCCGTGGAAATAATAGTTTCCGCCACTGGAAACTTACTCTCTCTCTCTCTCTCTTTCTCCATTGATATCTTTGGCCGTCGATATCAGCGCGCTGTTCCATTTCGCTCTCCCGCGAGACGGTGGCTTCGTAAACTTAGATTCGTCGATTAAACGGGAAGAGTCCGCCCTTGGAGATTCGCTTCGCGAATGTTTTCCCCCGCAGGTGCAGGAGAATGTTGGCCATCGTTTCGGTAAATTTGCCAAGCCTCCTCGCGCGATATCGTTCGCAGTCGGTGGATGTTCGAAAAGTACCGGGTAATTTCTTTCGTTCCGTGGACCCTGGGAAAATATCGGGGTTTCTCGTGGAACCTCGAGAATTCTCTAACGACCGTGCGCGCGCGCGCGCGCGCACGGTCGTCTTGAATGAAAATTTCTCGACGGGCAGAGAAACTCTTTGACCGTTTTGCTTGTCTCTGAGCTCGAGTTCTTCCGGCATCGCGACTTCTGAGAATGCCGCTTTCGTTCCCCATGTTGCGCGTAGTCGTCCTTGTTTTTCTACTCCTGGCCCAGATTCCTCGTAGCTCTCGACGTTCTCGATACACGGAAATCCTGTCGGTTAAACGTACAATCGAAAGGATCTTTCGAAGTGTTTTCGAGCGATTGCGACCGTGGCGAATTTGACGAATTTCGTACGCGACAATTTTTCATCGAGTTTTGTTAACGACTGTTGCTTCTGAGGGGACATTTAGCCAGCAGCTCGCGACTCCTCCTTTTATAATTTGCTGACAATTATAACGAACATGTACATTTGGTATAGTATTGATATATAACAATATAATATTTGAACAGATGCCTAGAGTGAATAATGACTGTAAGAAGGGCAAAAGAAGAAGAAATTTCTGAACATATATATAACAGTATAATAATATAATAATATAATTTCTGTATAATTAAATAATAATAATAATTTCTGTTTAATTAAATAATAATATAATAATTTCTGTATAATTAAATAATGATATAATAATATAAGTTCAGTATAATAATATAATTTCTGAACATATATATAACAGTATAATAGAACAGATGCCTAGAGTGAATAATGACTGTAAGAAGGTCAAAAGAAGAAGAAATTTCTGAAGACAGTCTTGAGTCAATTGACACTCAGTAGTTCACATAAACTAGACTACTTGTCGCTTCTTACGAAAGTTTAAAAAGTGGCGGAGGATATTATTTTCCCTGTGTATCATTAACTCTTCTGTATTATACTCGTTCTAGTAAATCCGCAATGCACGTTGATGATCGCTTTAAATTTAAACGATATCACATATTGAGAAAGATATAATCAACTAAATTTCGTGTTAAATATCATTTGAATCATTATTTCCAATATTTAATCATTTTATTTGCGTAGTGATGCTTCGTAAATAAATTGCTGGCAGATGCAGAGAAAGTTTGTCGACGGCAAAGGGTTAATAAAGTGGCACAAACGTAGTTTTTACTCTTTCATTCAACGTCGGTGCACTAACTTTCGTTCCATTCGATTGCTATATTCAGCCTCTGTTCCCCGTTACTTTTCCAATAATTAATGACCGATGGTCAATATTGTACGCAAACAAATTAATGCGTAATAACGTGCCGCGCGGTAATTAATATTAACCATTCGTCCAGTATTCATAGATTACAAGAATGCTCGATTAGGTACACAACATCGACGGTGGATAGAATTGAAATTGAATTACACGGGGGAATTATCGATTTAGAGAAAACGGATGGAAAAACACGAATAAATAAAAATGATCAGAGGGGAACTGTGGTCTCGCCTTGATATCGAATATTCCAGTTTCTTTTACCCAGCGCAACACCGGATATTAGTTTAACACCGGATCGTCGTTCGCGATATTCCCAATATGGACGGTAAGCGAAAGAGAGAACCGGTCACAAAAGGCTGCGAACGAAAGTCGAAACGGATATAAAACTAATAACATTTTTTGCTCACTCTCTCCCTCTCTCTGTCTCTCTTTGTCTCGGAAGTCGGTATCGTTGCCAGTCCTTTTGTCCCACTGCGAAAACCGACTCGAAATATCCCCGTGATCGTGTCGTTTGATCGTCCTGCTTTTGCCTGAAATTCTCGGCAAGGTTCCTCGTACGACTCCGGGATAAAGAGGAAACCTGGCGTGGAAAAAAGAGAAAGAGAAAGAAAAAAAAACTCTCTGTTCCGAGTCTCTTTCACCGGGCACGGTCTTTTTTTCTTTGTTGAATCGAGTTTCTGGATTCCTTTACGAACGGAACAAGATCGCCGGATTAACGCCTAAAGAATTTCTCGCCGAACCAAGGAACCAAAGTGAGCTTCGAATTTTTAATCTTGTTCGAGCTGCAATTCTACTGACACGTTTCGTCCGTGCGTCATCTCGAAAATTGCAAGCGATCCTGCTGGTGCGATCGCGCGTCGTCTGTTGACTCTGTATTGCAATTCGTTTGTCATCAGTCCAATAAATTCTTTGTCACTTGAATCGTTACGCTGTAGACTGTATATTTTATGCTTTCATGACTGAACTAAAAAATATAGGACCTAATCCTTTATAGGACGATAAGGAAAATTACTTTTTGTAATATAATACACAATATAATAAAACATAATATAATATAACATAACATAACATAACATAACATATTATAATATAATATAATATATTATAATATAATATATTATAATATAATATAATATAATATAATATAATATAATATAATATAATATAATATAATATAATATAATATAATATAATATAAT